>NW_010116952.1:0-28929 GCF_000699245.1 Pterocles gutturalis
TTTTTTGTCAGTTCACTTTTTAAATGTGCTATTTATTCTATAATTGTGCACCATATGGTTTACTACAGTTTATATGGTTATATTGAAATTACACAAACTGGGGCACCTAAGGGAATGTTTATATTTCAGAAAAAAAAAATGGGCTGGATTGTAATGCAGCGTGAATCATAAGAGAAGTTTAGAAACACACGAAGATGAATGTGTCCCTAGTGACTCAACAGAGAACATCTGGTACGTGAGATGCTGTATAAATAAATACCTCAAAGGACCTTGGTTTTAACGTATATCAGTAAAGCATGAAAATGTACTCTAAAAACCTGAGAAATGTATATTAATTTATTAATTTAGGAAGGATAGAATATATTGTGTATTTGTTTGATCATGCTGGGAGTTTCATGGAGCTGACAGAATAGCTAGATGGGATGAAGTCACTCCAGAAACTCAAGGTCAGCTTTGTAGAGGAATACTGGTGCGGTGCAACTGTATGGCACACATCTAAAGTTCAGGCACATTGTAGTCACACAGACAACTGGAATCCTTCTCTGAGAATCCCCTCTCAGGAGACAGTTTACGGCGAGCACACAAGTAGCTGAAGCCAAAGAGCTACCAGTACCTGAAGGGAGACTACAGGAGAGATGGGGAGGGACTTTTTAAAAGGGCATGTAGCAACAGGATGAGAGGTAATGGATTTAAACTGGAAGACAACAGATTTAAACTAGATATAAGGAAGAAATTCTTTACTGTGAAGGTAGTGAGGCCCTGGAACAGGTTGCCCAGGGAAGCTGCGGATGCCCCATCCCAGATGTTCAAGGCCAGGCTGGGTGAGGCTTTGAGCAACCTGGTCTAGTGGAGGGTGTCCCTGCCCATAGCAGGGGGATTGGAACTAGATGATCTCTAAGGTTCCTTCCAACCCAAACCATTCTATGATTCTATGAAAGTGTGGTGGGACCTTTCCTTTGTTACCTGGTTTCATCTGTTTGCTGGCCTCCACTCTTTGGTCCTGCCAGCTCTAGTTTCCAGCTGGGAGGTGGAGGCACTCAGGGGCATGCTGAAGGAGGACACTTGCTTAACTCCCAGGATCCTTTCCAAACCTGTCTATTTGTCAAGGTCAAGTACTGAACTAGCAGATTTTAACCTGATTACAGTTTGCAAGACTGTTCACTGGAAACCAGTTACAGATAACCCAAATTCAAACCCAGATTCCCTATAAAATATTTTATCTCGTTAGTTGTGGGTTATTTGATATATCTGTATCTGCATGTACTATTTTCTATATCTATACAGAAAGAAGCATAAGATTCACAGGCCCTGGAAAGAGAGAAAATTTGGATTTTTGATTTGGTGCTTGACTGACAGCAGGAAGATGAGTTCTGATGCCCGCTTCAGGGATTTTTTAATGTTTATTTTGTAATAAACAGCCATTGACTAAAATGCACAAACATTTCATGGAACAGAAATAAGACACACAAGCAGAGTCTATTCTAAGAAATTAGATGTGCCTGGAACAGTTTGCTGGCACAGAGGCCAAATGGCACTAAAATGGCCCATATCCATACTACTAAACAATCTTACCCTCTAAAACAGGGTAGCCACAACCAAACTGCCTTGTGGGAATTGTTCCTGGTGCACATTAACTCCCAAACCATGTCCAGGATCTGTTTGGAGGAGAGCAAATTGCCCGGTGCCAAAACCGTCCCAGAGTGTGCTCTGACAGGGCAACAGTATGGACACTCCAGCACCGGTGCCCAGGAGTGCTCCCTGGTATGGGTTAGCTTACCGGCAGAACCAAAACCTTCTACCTCGCAGGTGGGTTTCACTGGGAAAATAATGTTATGGTCCTTTTTTAATTTTTTTCAGCATAAGAAAAGGAAAATGGCTCCCCCTCCACATACCCACCGTGGCAGTCTCCAGCCAAATGTGCTCTCTTGAGTGAGATCTGTAGATCTGAACCCCTTGGAACTGAGGAAGCCACTCTTCCACTGGAGCCACTGTCTCCTCTTCTGACAGGTTTTACTTTAGTAAGGTTTTTTTATATACATCAGTCCTGTCTTGATAATTATACAATGAAAACTCAGCTCTCTGTTCTTATGTGCACTTCCTTAGCAGCACAAACTGTTTTAATCTGGTGATGCTGTGGTGTCACCCTTCTCTGAGTCCCGCTCTGAGTCCCACTGGGAGATGCATACTGTCCCTTCTTTCATGCCTGAACTGGTCCTCACATGAGTGACTATGAGTTGGTTCTGGAAACTGATCCAGACAAAACTTAAAGTCTCTGTTTAAGTTTTCAGCCAGATCATTTCCCAGAACTGGCTTGCTGCTAGTGTTCACGTGAAAGGAGAGGCAGGAGTAAACGCTTTTAGGCAGCTCTTAGTTATACAGATATAAGCTCAAATGGAACTTTTGCAGTAGATAGGCAGAAGGAACAACACCAAATCAGGATTTCATGGGAGAAAGAAACCCAGCTGCTCTGCCCTCCAGGATGAAAATTGCTTAAGCATGCACTGAAGCAAAGCTGAGCCACCTAAGAATCTTTATATCAAATTGTCTCCTGCCTGCAGCCTTTAAACACACCAAAAGTTATTGATGGATTTCAGTATGATACTGTTGCCTACCACCAACTTCAGGTGTCTGCCTTTTGGTGTCTACGAATTTGGGCCTAAATTCTTCATAATGAAGCCCAGTTCCCAAGCATTCTGAATCTCTGAATATTTCTAAGCTCCCTTCAAGAAAGTGAGGTCTTCCCAGACAAGCTATCACAAATTATGTAGTATGTTTTATAGTAAGTTATTTAAGCATTGCTTTTCAGTCTAAACAAAACATTCAATGTTTTAGTTGATGTGAGGTCTTAATTTCTTTTTCTTTTTTTTCATAAAAGTATCTGATGTGCAGTTGGACTCAAGCTGTGTGTTCAGTCATCAGGAAACAGAGAAAAAGAAAGACATGATCTATTGTGTGATTTACTTAGCTGAGTATGTAAGCAGTAGGATTTTTATGTGAGGAGCTAAAAGAGAAATGAAGCATATAATACTTGCAGAGTTAAGGAATTGCAGCCTATATTTGGGGTATCTTAGGTTTACCAGTCACCTAGTTTATTTGTATAGTGTGTTCAGGTCTAGCAATCTGAAGAGATATACCAAATCTTTTTACCTACAGAGTCTGAAAGACTTTTGTTTATTGACCAAAATGTAAGGGAAAATCCTCCAGTTTTTTTGATGCTTATCAAAATAAGCTCTATCCATATTAATTCCCAATGTTAGTCCATAAACATTTTTTTAAGCAGTAAGGGAGGGAACACACACGCAAGTATTCAGCAGAGAAATACTGTAGGTACACTTTTCTGTAAACATTAATCCCCTAATCACATGAAACTCTCCTTCATGTGAATCCAAAAGAACTATGTCTGGGCAGACACTATGATTTTCTTTTCCATGAATAGTTGAGTTTTTTTAACAAATTCATTCTGTCTATATTAATGGCTGTTCTGTATTTTCTTTGTGTCAAAAATCAGACAAATGCTCTTATTGTCCAGCAAGTTGGCAGAAACACTGAATATTGGAGAAAATTGCCATGTGACCTATAATTCCAACCAAAACGAATACTACCACTCAGACAGGGCCAATCCAAAGCCTATTTTAAGTCAGTGGGAGGTTTTCCACAAACTTCAATAGGCTTTGGATGAAGTCCATGCTGCATACTGGCAACAAACAGCTCATTCACAAACTACAGACCACTGCTTGTTTGCTGAAATTTTGGAAAGAATAATTTTGAATAATGAAGAAAAAATCCTCAAAATTATAAGCAGCTCATGGTCAATTTCTGCACATGAAGGGGAGGGGAATTCTCTGAAAACAGTTGCCATGCATTAGTAAGCTTACTTTTATACAACAGAAGTGCAGCACTGAACTATTTCATGGTTGATGTCTAAACTCAGTGAGGATCTGTTGGGTGATATGAAACATTGGGTTTCACTTGTTTTTCAGTGCTACCTTACATGTATTTCAAATGGAGCTTTAGAACAAGCTTGTGAAATATTTGGTGGCTCCTGCAGCTGGCAACTATTTAGTGCTAGTCTTTCCTACCACCAGCATCACCAGTGCAGCTCACTAAACCACTTCTGGTCTTTTCCAGCTTCCTTTTACTTCTGTTTGATTAAACTATTCCCACCCCTCAATCTCGTTGGCATGTAGTTTAATCATTACAAAATTACAGCAGACAGACTGAACCTAGCAGAGTGTAACAGAGTCCTAGCATATATAAGGCTAGAAGACATCTCTTATGTCTTCTGATCAAACCTTCATCTCAAAACAGGGCTGGCTTATTCCAGTTTGCTGGCAGTCATGTCTGATTCAGCCTTGAATATCCCCAAGGCTGGAGATTCCACAACCTCTCTGGGCATCTCGGGAACTCTGTTCTAATTGTGGGGTACTCTCATGGTTTAAGTTTTCTTTCCCTGATACTGAATCAGGATTTTCATTGCTGCATTTTCTGTCTTTGGCCTTTTGTCCTATCACTGTGTACCTAGAAGGAGAGTCTGGCTCTGTTTTTTTCTACAACTTCCTGTTAGGTCACTGAAGACCCACAAGACTTTAGTCTTTTCTTTTTAAGACTGTACCTATCTGCTGTATTCTGCAGGTGTCATCTAGTGTATCTGATGGCCTTTCACTGGACTCACTCCAGTCTTTTATCAGGAGCTCAGAGCTGGACTCAATACTCTAAATGCAGTCTCTCAAGTGCTGGACAGAGGGGAAAAGTCATCTACTGGCAATGCTTATACTGTTCTTGAACCTCATGAGGTTCCTGTCAGGCTGTCAACAACCCTCATATCTCTCCACCTAAAGCAGGCATGAAAATACAGCCAAGTAAAGCAAATGGCATATTTTCTGCTGATGAAGACCGTATGGGATCCATTTATTGCTGGATACCTGGTTATCATCTGCCAGAAAATGATACCTGCTTTCTGTCTAGCTTTGTCTTGTTGATTGCCAGGTCACCAGGTCTTCAACAGTAAAAATATGGCAGTAATATGGCAATGAAGACTTATAATGTCTAAAGCAGCTTAGCAGATCCTGATGTGTCTAGTGATACAATGTGCCAAGAGTAACTTGCTTGTTACCTGTAAGACTGGCCCAGAAATCTTTGACTGACTCTGGCCACTTAGGTATTTTTTGTGCATTTCACTTTTAAAGATTATCTAGCTTGCTTTGCCAAACCCCAGTCATTATAACAAGTAGAACTTATCAATTCTGTCCATATATGCACGCAAGAAATATTGCAATTTCAGATTGGTTATGAGTAGGTACTGTAATAACACTGAAAAGATTTAGAACTCTGTACTGCCTTGCCTCCTTAATACTTTTTCCTGGGCTGATCTCTTTTCAGGATAGAGAGGAATGTATATACTGAATAAAACACTAAATTCAAAATATTCCTTTAAGCATGGGGGGAAAAATCCATTAGGGATCTTGCAACTCATCTGTTTTAAGAGTTAATCAGGTCCTCAGATGTGATGACCACACCTTCATTTCAGGCTGATTTAGGAAACTGACTGAACTGTGCGCGACTACTTTTGCTGTCATCTAATTCGGAGAAAACTTGTGAAATTCTTTAATATGCCTAGACATTCTGTGAGCTGCTTATAATGCAAAGCTCTGTCAGTCAAAGTTGAAAGTACAAGTGGTTGATAACAAAGCCAAAAGGTGACATTTTCTCCTGAGATGACTATTTCTCCACATTTTCCAAAGTGCTGTGATTTGAAAGGTTTAAGCCTTCCATAAATCCAGATTTTCCCTCAAGTCTGTATTATATAGCAAGTAAAAAGATGGAGGTTTTCCTGTGCAGAAAAGTATAATTTGAGGTACTCTTGGTGAAAAATCTGGGTCCACACTTGTATCAACACTGTTTACTTCAGAGCTGTTGAAAAAATTATTTTGCATATTTTAGGTAGACAAAACTGTTACCTAGTAATCACTGTAGTTAATTTTGCTCACACTCGCAAAAACCATACAGAAATCAAGGGCTATGATTCACAGAGACAATTAAATTTTGTATTATTTTTTTTTAAACATCTATCTCAACTTGCTTTCTTTCTACCTAAACTATTTTTGGGCAACTGGCTTTCTTAAAAATTTAGTGCCTCTCCTCTTCATTCAAAACTAGATAAGATTAAATGGTGGAATTTTGGGAGACAGATTTCTTTCTTCCTTTACTCTGAAAGTGATGCGTGACTTTTAAACCCACATGTTGGCTGATTTCACTTTCTTTTCTGTGGAATGCCACAGTCACAATTTATGAGATTTTTTTCTTTCTTTCAGTGTTTCCTCACTGGCCTGGCTGTTAAGTTCCATTTGTCTCTTACTGGTTTTCTTAAACAGTCTTCACTTGTGTCAATATCTCATTTAACCAGGTTCTGAAGACATCTTTGCATACAAGTATCACTGATATTTTCAGCTGGATCTGTGTTATGAATTTTTATGAGATGTCCATATGTATTGTCCAGGCCTGGGGCCCCCAGCACAGGAAGGATGTGGAGCTCTTGGAACGGGTCCAGAGAAGGGCCACAAAGATGATCAGAGGGCTGGAGCACCTCTCCTATGAAGAAAGGTTGAGGGAACTGGGCTTGTTTAGCTTGGAGAAGAGAAGGCTCCCGGGAGACCTCATTGCAGCCTTCCAGTACTTGAAGGGAGCCTATAAACAGGAGGGGGAGCGACTATTTACAGGGGCTGATAGTGACAGAACGAGGGGGAGTGGTTTTAAACTACGAGAGGGGAGATTTAGGTTAGATATTAGGAGGAAATTTTTCACTGTGAGGGTGGTGAGGCAGTGGTCCAGGTTGCCCAGAGAAGCTGTGGATGCCCCATCCCTGGAGGTGTTCAAGGCCAGGCTGGATGGGGCCCTGGGCAGCCTGCTCTAGTGGTTGGCAACCCTGCCCACAGCAGGGGGGTTGAAACCAGATGATCTTTAAGGTCCTTTTCAACCCAGGCCATTCTATGATTCTGTGATTCTATTATTTTGGTCAATTTAATGCATCTGATCAGAAACTTAGTAGATTGACTGTCTACGCTTTAAGTGTTTTAAAGAGAAACATCATTCTATCTTTAGGCATGTGCATACTATAATCAGTATTTCTCCCTAGGCAAAGATATTTGTCCAAAAGCTGGTTACGTATCCCATAATTCAACCAAGTTCCCATAATCTCTTCTGTATCACAGCCGACAAAATAGTGCACAAGAATTGCTATTGTGGACAGTTATATTGCCTGATTTCATAGTAGATCTCAAACATATATTTCATACTTTCCTTGGGATGGGCTAGGGAATCATGACTAAGCAAACGTGAGAACACTTAAGCCCGTCAGTGACCGATGTCTCATTTGCTGGTTCATTTGTGTACTATTCATTCTCCTCTGTTGGATGTGGCTTGGTATTTATTTGGACAAGATCTGAAAAAATTGTGCTGGTGTCTCAAACATAAGAATAGCAACACCCAAAGAAGTGTAAAAGGACGCAGTGTGGTGGTTCAGAGAGATTGTTAGGTGCCTCGGCAGCATGCATCTTCTCGAGGCAAAATGAATCACCTTCAAAGAACAATTCACAGCACTGGAGAGGATTTAGTTCTCCATTGTGGAACAACTTAGAGCTAGTTTACATGAAGTGCCTCTATGAACATAAGAACATGGTTAAATTTCCATGTCATTAAATCTTGTACATCATATGATTCCATCCAGTCACTGTCTAAGGCAGGACCCCACTCTCAGTAGGTTGGCATCTAGTTAAGTCTTCAAAACACAATTAGGAGAGGAGGAGAAAAGACCAGTCTTCCACACACAGTTTGTCTAATACCCTAGTGGTGAGAGCATTCAAAAGAGAAACCTGAAAGTGACACTTGGCTGAATACCTGGAAGTTGGGGAATGTGGATGAGACTCCACCAGGAGCAAAGTTGCCTCTTTGGAATACAGGGGAGCTCAGCTGGGAAGGAGGCACATTCTTCCTCAACATGGAAAAAAAAACCCAACAAACCCCACGCTGCTTTTGTGGGAGCCTGAATTCAAAGACTTAAAACAGGACAACTCTCGGGACAAAAGCAAAGTGTTTACTGACATTTTTTTCTTGTTGAGGTTACTTTTTCCAGACAATTTTTGTGAAACTGAAGCCTACACCCTACCTAAGTGACCATGTAACTTCTGAGGATAGCACTTTACCTTTGTGTGCATTTGGAAGGTATGACTTATATAATGGAAAAAGTACTGATTTTCTTTTCTATTTTGTATATTTTTTATATCTTCAAGTTTTAAGAATATGATTCTAACTAATCCACTGCATGATGTCTGTGGTTTAGCTCTCCATCTTGGTGTCTGTCCTCATATAATCGAGTATTATGTGGCAATGAAATGGCATTTGATCCTAGATCTTCAAAATAGAAGATGTTCATGCCAAATCTCTCCTCAGTCCTTACCCCATCATCCAAAGAGCTTTGCTGCTCCATTGCCAACTTGTCTTTTAACATAATGAGAGGTGATTGAAGTGAGTTTTTATTCCCTTTCTCTTCTTTTCTACCACACTGTCAAATACTACCAATGAAGGAGTGAATGTCATGAGATGCTGACTATCTAAGTTAAATTCAGACCTCTTAGCCGTAATAAGGCTATTACATGAAATATTAGATCACTTCCTGTTACACTAGGCAGCCGCCTTTTCCTGAAAAGAAAACATTTATATTTCCAGCATAAAGAAGTGCTCACAACATTTTCATTTAGTCTCACAGTATTGCAAATACAGCACTAGACTGACAGATGAGCCTATGAAATACCACCTGGCCACCTACCTTAACTCGTAAAGCAGCAAACTGCCAGCATTAAAAATGCCATCGCCTTGCTCTCCTGGCTTGAGCTGTGAAAATTGTAATTATGAGGGAGCCAGACCAGTCAGGTTGGATGATGTCATTTTGTAGAAAAGGAGACTGTAGTAGGATAGTTCTGCCAGTTCTCTTTACAGTCATTCTAGTGCAGGATTTGCACGTAAAAAGAGTGCTCCAAAATTAATAGAGTAGTATAGGTTAGGATATCTGGGACCATAAGGGACTGTGGTGCATTAGGCATGTGGACATGCCAAAGCTGTATTTCAATCTGCTTAAAGAAGAAACAACAAAAATCTTACAGTACATGAGGCCAGCTGAATAGGGAATTGCAGTCATTTGTTTATGTTATAGTTATGTCTCTTCTAGAATAAAGGTCTGCTTTTACTGAGGCACAGGAGTTGCTTCAGTGAAAGCACCAGGAATGAATGCACTTTGTTCAGTATAGTGTGCTGCTGTTCTATCTCCTTTGCGCTTTTCCATATTGTGACATCTGCTTTTTGGATATCTCCTCTGCAGTCCATACTGCAGCCTCCTACAGTAATGCCATCTGAGAGATTTTTCTGAGGTTATTCTGAGGTAATTTTGGCATCTTTTGGAGAGTTATGGGGAATTCTGAGATATATTAGTATCCATAGTTTTTGGAAAACTTGTTTAATTTCCTCAAGAACATGTACAATTTTCCTTCCTGAAAAAAAAAAAAATCTGTTCTTTTTTTTCCAAATTGAATGGCACCTTGGAGACACTACTCTCACTTCTTCCAGTTCTACATGAGCTTTGCTAGAAATGTTGAAAAGCACTGTTGAAGATTTGATGAGATATACAGTAAGAAAAATCACAGCCAAAATTCATCATGACCAACTTCTACCTTGTGCAGATAGAATCTGAGCAAAGGTAATGTTAACTTAAAGAATATTTGTTTTGTTGGGCCACCAATGTCCTTCATTACACCTGAGACAAGGTAATCTTAGAGTGGTAAGACCTCTGCTATGGTTTGTTTGGGTTTTTTTAGTTATGTGTACATGCAGAACCCTGGTGGGTTGCATCACTCTGTCATTCTTGTTCCCAAGTACGTCCTCTAAATACAAAAGGACTTCACATCTCATGCTAGCTACAAACAGCTTTTTAACTCACAGCTCAATGCAGTACATGAAATGAGTAAGATCTGTCCATGGTCCTCACAGCTAGCTCTTTTGAGGGTGGTTCAACTTGTAGAACAACTTGTAGAACAATCAGCATGCTTCTGCAAAGCAGTCTCTGGTTTTAGCTTTGAAATCAAATGTTCTCCATCAGATGATAAGAGGTGAGATGTACAAAGAGAATTTCTGCAAGGCTTTCACGTCAATGAAGAGATGAACGTAATACAGTACAACATCCATTGTAAATGAGTGCAGTAGTTATGAGATGGTGTATTCATGACTTTCATCAGGATAGTCCTATTAGCATGGCTAAGTCCATTAAAGAGCTTCAGTCCTCACCATAGCTCTACAGTTGACTAAGAACTGTTATTGAAAGAAGAAATTCGTATTTTTGGAACAGATGTCAGAATGTAAAATACATCAATATACAAAACATAGCTACTATGTGGTTACAGGAACAGAAATCCTGGTTCTGACATGATTCTAAGCAAGTGAAAGGGAACTGCTAGAGAGAGTCCAGCGCAGAGCCACAAAGATGATTAAGGGAATGGAGCATCTCTCTTATGAGGAAAGGCTGAGGGAGCTGGGTCTCTTTAGCCTGGAAAAGAGGAGACTCAGAAATTAAATGAAAATTTTTAATTTAATGAAAATTACATTTGCTTTAAAGTTATAAACAGAATTAAGTTTTGATTGCACTGCATGGTCTGTGGTGGCTGTTAGAGATGGACTAAATTTTCCACAGACATTATTTTTATTAATTTACTTGGATATAGAAATGAGTAGGTAGCTAGACAAAAAGGGTAAAGTCACCCACTATGTACTGCTGGAAGATATACCAGGCTTACTACTGAATACAGAATAAAGACCCAGAAACATGGGTTGACCTGAATATATTGGAGCTCCGATACATCATGAAGTGTTCCAAATGTTTTTACGATTGCTCACTTTGATAAGCTTGTTGGCAATACTTAGTTGATGAAAATCCAGTGATACTTTGCCTACAGAGACTCCCAAAATAACCCCAAACTCAGCTCTGTTGTAGTCTACATGCAACTATGGATTAAAATTTTTTGTTTGAAATACTTTTCTTTGTATGAAATTAAGTCATATTTCATTGTTCCACTGCCTATGATTGAAAAAGAAAGATGATTTTGTTTAGTGTGAATTAATTAGTTCAGGAAAAATGCAGGGAGAATTCAGGCTCACTATATGAAATAATCCAGATTGTCCTGACTTCAAAAAGATAATACAATCTAATAAATCAGACCTATACTTCCTATTTCCTTTCCTGAAACATCTCTGTAGAGAAACTGTTTCTTTCTCCATAGGAGCTTCCCATATAAGGTTCTTCCTGTTTTCTGAGACTTTCCAGTTTCCTGAATTAGCATACTCACTGTGAATATGAATTCTTCATATTACAGTTAAAGTTACTTTTCTCAATTTCATTCATGAGATACAGGAGACAGCTAATGATTACTTCAGCCACTTATATTGTTTTTCTTTGAATTGAGTTCATGTTATTTTACACTGGAGAATAAGAAAATAAAATTACATTTGTTTCATTGACAATCAGAAACAAACAGAGACTTGTTGAAAAAGAGCATATCTAAATGACAAGTTGCTAAATACATGGAAAATATGTTTTCTAATCAGTAATAGATTATGTATCCATCCAAAGTCAACTCATTTTACTTTTCCCTCTAAAAGAGGTGAATGGCACAGCAGTGATAGGTCAGTTTAGGTGCTGAGTAGAAGTTTTTGACAGTGATTCCCGTCTCCAGATTTTTGTTTTAGAGTTAAATAAGAACATCCTTAGAGATGGGGTTTTAATGCTGATTATTCATTATAATGAAAGAAGTATGTTTAACATCTAAGTCAGTTGGTATCATGAATCTTCTTCATTTTGTTTCATTTTAAAAGTAAGAAAGATGAAAGTTTTTTATATTCCAAGATGATGTTTTTACACTATTAAATGTGTATCCTACCTTTGGACTCAGACTGGGGTTATTTAACTGAAAAATGAGGTGACCAAATAAAGTAATATAAAATAACTAGCGGTTAAAAGGAGTTTCTGTGTACATTCTGAAAATAGAAAAGACCATGAATTTGACAGGATTAAAGAAATATAGACAACTGCTGCTTATGTAGTTAAATATGCCCACAGTTATGACATGAGATTTTTTTAATGCTAAGGATTTTAAAAGGGATATGAAACCTCGTATGTCAGGATATAACTCAGCCTCTAGTTAGAAGCATTTAGGAAAAATTCTTATAGTCAAGTTACTCCATAGCTATCACAGAAATTATGTAGATATGCATGTAGACTACACTAATCTCCCCAGGCCTGTTTATGCAATCTAACCACCATCAGAGGTAAGTTCTTTCCTCAATTTTTCTTCATAAAATCTTCATATTAGAAGGATTGTCCTAATGTAGTTCTTAATGATTTGAAAATGGATTTTCAAAAATCAGGTTTGGGCTTTTTCTTACATAGCCGCATATGTCTTTATTTGATTTTATCTTCTATGACATCAGTGTGGATATTTCCTGAAATACACAAATCTGTTGTGCACTTCTACTTTGTACTCAGGATATATGAAGACTATATAGGACCTATAAGTACATATAGGACATACAAGGATGTGTATTGTAGAATCGTCCAGTGCTGACATAATTCTTTCCCTTGTCTAGTCCCTTGTTGCTCTCTGTTCCTGTTTCTGACCAATTTTCTGAAGTTGAGGTGAATTTCCTGGGTACAACTGTCGATAATCTGAATTATTGTGTTCCTTGGACTTTTGTCTGTGCTTCTTCACAAAACGATGAAGTGTCATAACTTTGTTCATAATTTATTGTTTTGCATTCACTGGTCCTCTGGAAATTTTACTCATATAAGTACCACTTCGAGCTACCTTATGTTTGACTGGGCATGCTTGGATGATGACTGGCTTAACCAAACAAAAAACAATTAGACACACCTTCAGACTCCCAAAGAGATAGGTAAGAAAAGAAGCTATGAAGAAAGGAAGAAGTAAGCCCTTCTTATAAGCATCATTCTTTTTAGGTGTTTGGTGCCACTCCACCCAAGCTACCAGTTCTAGTGCTGACAATCCATTTCACGACTGTTTATGTTATTCTGACATGTTTTTGAAAAAATGCTTCTGAAGTATGTCATTTACTGACTCTATTGATTTGCCTTTTATGGTATAGCTGCTTGATGAGTTTACTCCTGCTCCAGTAAGCGAGAACAATGCTGCAGTTTGATTCATTCTGTGCAAAAAGGAAGAAATGATATTGAGAATCTTGTTGAATTGAATTTGAACAAAAAACTATTTATTGACATTCCTAAGTGATCTGAAGGATTAATTAGTGGGAAAATGGTGCACAAAAATTATAAATAAGAGAAAGGCTTCATTTCATCTTATAGGCCATAATACTTTTATTTCCACTTGTAAAAGAAGCTTCTGTAAGGAATTAACCTTTGTATTGACATTTTTCAGTCCACAAATAGGTTTTAAGTTACACTTAAATGAGGCTTCCATTGCTGACTCTGGAAGTTAACTAGTGAATGAGCAATTCAGCAGAAATTCATAAACATGAATGTTACAAGTTCCAGGTATCATATTCTTGTTGGAAAAATCTCAGTACTTACAATTTCTCCTGAACATTTTTTCCATAATTGACTTTTAAAATCATGACAGGGCAACAAAGCATTGGCTGACATTTAGGGTTAAATAGGAGGATTTCCTCATATTTTATTACTAAGTTTGTTTTTCTTTTATTGCAGACTATGGGAGGAATAATTTGTGTCTGTTTTTAATCAACCAGTATCAGCATGGAAAATTACTAAGGGTGCCACTTCACTTGAAGTGGAAACTTATTTGTTTCCTTTTGAAAAAAAAAAAATAATTTATAAGTTTCAGACAGGCACTCAGAGAATGCTGTGATTGCAGTGATCTACTCTTTTTTTCATAGTCTCAGGATTGCTCCATCTATGTGTCTCCCTATTTGAGGCTGAAAGGAGAATTTGTGGCTCAGTTTTGTGCCTTCGAGTTGTATTTGCTCATTTTCTTTTGGGAAATGGTCTGTCCCAGAGTTATGTAAGGATTCACAGATTCTGCACTCTTGTCCAAAGGCAGTGTAAGAAAAAGCTGGAAGTAAAAATTGTTGTGGCAAGTTAGGCAGACAGTATAAACATTTAGTCCTGGGTCTCAGATCACAGGTAAAATTACTCCTTTGTGTAGCAGCATTAATTATATGTGCTATCAAAATCTCATTTATGGGACTCTCAGTCATAAGACCAACTCATGAGTTATTTCTTATTAATCCAGTTCTCAACGTCTGGACTGTTGGTGCACATATGCAGGAAACAAATCACCTAAACAGTCTATGTGGAATGAATTGAAGAACAAAAGTGTGTAACAATAAAAATGGTAGTCTAAACATCTCAGCCAAAGAGCAAAATTTAAGACTACAGTTACTTGACGGTTGCTTAGACAAAAAGCAGTAAATTAGAGACCATAAATAACAGAACAGTTACAGGCTTTGTAATAACGTCCTGTAACACAATTTCGGAGGCAGTGGTTTACTATTATTACTTCTAATGAACAGACTCTCTATAAAGAACAAAAACTGAAAAGCACACTATGCCTATAAATTTAATGAAGCACACTGAGTCTACAAACACACACGCACAAATGTAAATGGCTGTTTGGCTGTTTTATGTATAGTAAAACAAGGAAAACAGAGAAGTCCTGAGACAGAAGAGTGAATCCAGAGCTGAAGTCTGACAGACTTGAGTTTATTACAGCTTCCCTTTAGGCTTGTCTCACAGATAACACGAGCCAACACCTGAACCTGGAGCTAACTCTAATTCGCACACAGAAGCTCATTTCTTTCTTTCTGGAGGTTATCAGTTAGATTTCACTCCTGAAGTTGTGCCTGTATGTGTGTATGAGTATGTATGTGTGGCAAGGTTTTCAGGGTTCTCAGAGGATTTGAGGTATTACAGATCCCTGTTGCAGATTCTTCACCCTTTACCTTAAGCTATACCAGAAAATATCATTCTCTCCAGAATCTTCTGCTTCATGGTGCCCAGAAATGACTACTGCTTTGACAGCAGGTTTGACACCACTTCCAAACTCAAATTTTTCTCTTCTGAAGAATTCAGCATCTCCCTGGATCTGTGGCCAGGAAAACAGGTCATACTACACTTTCGTATTGCTTTCCACTTCAGAGACTCACCTGATGGCTTATAAGACATCTCAATTTCTTTTTTTACTGAATGTATGAGGCTCCATGCATTGCTTTATGTGATAAAGTGATTCTGCCTACTGATGGCTCTGAAATGCTCCCGTGTGTCAGCCGAGGTAGCTCACAGCATGGAGCCAGGGGCTGGGCAGCAGCTGGGGCACAAGGGCTGGTGGGAAACGAATGATGTCCCGTGGACCCTGAGCAGTGCTGGTGGGAAATGCGTGCTGTCCCGTGGACCCTGAGCAGCGCAGTAGTCCCACCTCTGCTCTGGAACCTGACCAGTTGTTGGGGCTGTACCTGGGAGGTAGAAAGAGACTGCAGCATATCCCAGGAAACAACCAGGTGTTCTTTGCAGCTGAGAGAGGTCTGAAAGGGCTGCATAAAATGACAGGGAAAAAAAGAGAGCTGCTTCTATGGAGAAAATCTTGCTCTCCAAGGAAAGCTTACATGCAGTGACAACTCTAAGCAAACATGGGGCAGTTTCATCAGAGACATTACAGACCCAGCAGCAGCATGTGAGGTCACGGCAATGTCTTGCACTGCCATTGTCTTACTGAAACAAGCTGATGATCTCACTCAGTGACCATTGCTAATACAGCAGGATAGCTGAGCAAGCTGGTCTTCTTTAGCTTTAAAACAGAATCCTGTGAAACAAGGAAATAGTTGATGTAAAACATAGCTTTGTGCCTTGCCCTCTGTATTTAAGACACTACACAAACAGTTTAAATATGGATATTTACCAATGTGCTTTATTGAGGGACAGCAGGTTTATGTTGTGTACATGTGATCCCCAGCATGGCAAAGTTGTCTTCTCTTCATACAAATCACAGGATCTCTGACAACTTATCAGAGACATCCTCCTGTCTAAAACCTCTCCTTCCTCTGTCAACACAAGTTCCAAGATGTGAGCCAATTCAATGGTATAAACACTTTTGTTTATTTTAGAGTCAATGACAGTGCAGGATCTGAACTGTTTTCCTTTTGAAATGGAAAAAAACCCCAACTTTCTTTCAGCTCTGTTACAGTAAATTGTTCCTTAAGTGCCAAGAAGGTTACAATAGATGCCTGAATATTTATAAGAAGATGCTGTGTTCGAAATACATACATTCCTGAGTGGGGGCAGATTGACATAAACACCAGCAGTTTATCACTGCGTTATTCTACTGTACAAGAATTTTTAATTTATTTTTTTTTATTAACAAACAGAGTAGGAAAAATGAAAGCCAGGTGGCAACATTTCAGTTTAGTCAAGAGAAGATTTCCCATAACCTTTTATTTAAATATTTCATTTGATGCAAGGAAATTATTAATTGAATTGCTCTCTAAGTAATGATCTTTGACATTAATCGCTTCCTAAAATCTGTCTTTGATTTTCCAAGAAACTACATTATTGCTTCAGGTTAACAAAAAAAACCAAAAAAAACCAAAAAAAAACCAACAAAAAAAACCACACCTGTTTTCTTACTTTCCATTATACAAAATCATGACTTGAGCATTACTGATCTCTTTATTTTTAACTTGATTTTAAAACTGTCAAACTATATAACTTGTACAAAGAAATAACTGACTCTACAGAACTTTACAGAAAGGTGATATA
This sequence comes from Pterocles gutturalis, assembly GCF_000699245.1. NCBI lineage: Eukaryota > Metazoa > Chordata > Aves > Pterocliformes > Pteroclidae > Pterocles > Pterocles gutturalis. Next base: position 16,838 of record NW_010116952.1, read on the forward strand.
GTTGGTTACAATTTAATCATTACAATAAGAAAGACAATTGTTCCATTAACTTTGAAGGCAACTTGAAATGGTGCCTGTACAGTACCTGCTCCTGAATGACAGGAACTCGGTAGGTGAAGTGTTCCAGGACCAGAATATCTCTTCTGTTTCTTTACCAGGCTGAAGGTAGTTTTTCTGCTTCCCTGCCTTCAGCAACCTCCACCATTCTCTGAAAAGGGGCTGTGTAAATTGAAAGCAGAGAGGAAAGAGGGAGGAGAAGGGAAGGTTTTGCCTGCTCTCACACCTTCCCTTCTGCCCTGACTGTATGACACCTTGATACACGTAGCAGACCTTTCCCAGACTATGACTCAAATATATTTTCATTTTAAAATACTGATAGTTGGAAAATTGCATCATCGAACCTCAAAGTATTGGGAGCAGCAAGACGTTTATGTCTTGGAGCAAGACTAGCTAGTTTCGTAAGTGAGCCTCTGCTTTCCTGGAGACCCAGGTCTTGACAAGAACAAATCTATAAACATTTTAAGAAACAGAGAGAAATCTGTAGATTTAGATGTGAGTGTAACTTCCTCACAATTTGCCACCAGTTTTTAAGCAAGGTTGGTGAGCTCTGAGGTCAGTTTGCAAAAAGACTGTGAGAAGAAAATGGGCCACCTTGCTGGCTTAATGCCCTTCTCCACCCCCCAGTAAATTCTTGCAGACTGTGGGATCCTAGCTACACATTCTTATCCCTGCTGGACAGCACATTCAGAAGGTGAGTAGAGAAGGCTAATTATTGGTTATTTGCTTTGGAAGTATTTGTACTATACAGGACAAAAAAAAAAAAAATACATCTGCTGTTATTTTGTAGCTTTTTTTTTTTTTTTTTGGTGGGCTATGTGTCTGTGTGTGAAGTACTCCTTGTGCATTTACACTTAAGTGCAGTGCTTCAAGAGCATTCTCCACCTTAAAACTCATCCTAGTGTTTGTGTTTTTTTTAAAAATGAAACCTCTCTGTGACAATGTGGGTGGCTGGGTATGTCATAATCCTGTCATGCACTTGGGTGCCCAGTCTGCAAAGAATCTCTTAATTGTCAAGCAGGCAGGAGAATTTCTTTACCTGAATGGAAAGCAGGCTGCCTCCTTGGCTCTGGAAGGCGCCACCCAAGTAGGCTGAGAGGAAAAGGCCAGTAAGCCTTGCCTTTTAACTCAAAATTGTCTCTTGATGAACCATTTGATTTTGACTTGTATTGCATTGTTGTGGTTTTTCTGTTCCAGAATACGGAATACTGTGCTGTTATTAAAAACATGTCAGCAGAACCCAGCAGACAATGGTACAGAGGAAGCAGTAAGCAGAGAAGGCTATAGAAAAACACTCTGAAAGTCAAAATGTGCTATGGAAAGTAGGCATGTTTGAGTATGTGATCCTAGGGGGTCTGCTGGGCTGCTAGACAGTTTGGGGAGCAAGAAATGCTGGGTAACTTGATGGGAGACAGGCTTTGACTGCTGCTAAGTGAGTTGATCCAGATGATAAGATTTAACATGTGTGACAGCAGTATAGAAAACTCACTGGAAAAAGCCTGCAAGGATATCTTACAGTATCAGCCTACCAACTTTTTTTGTTCAAAGCCAAGAAACAAATTCCCTGTATATTCCAGCAGGACTGTATCTTGTCTGGGGCTTCACTGTGAGAGATCTGAGCTATTAAAGTTGAAAAAGTATCTTTTAGCATTTCTCCTTCAATATTAAGGAAGGCTAAAAGCTGTATGGTGGCTGTATAGGTGGATAGATCTCAGTGTGGAATGCTTCTGCCAGGTGAATAGGGTGGTTGGAAGTTCTCTATGGTTTTGAAGGAAGCATTGCTAAATGTCAGTTATCATTTAGACTCCATTAGCTCTGAGGAGCAAGAGCAGCTCTCAAAAGCAATAGGCCAGGTAGTTTTTATGGGTTCTGGTCTTCTCTTTTAGTGATCAGCTCAAATTCCTCTAAGCTAGATAAAGTGAGTGGCTTTCACAGTTTTCTAGTTGATAAGTGCCTCAACGATTTACTGTTTGTATTTTATTTACAAAGAAAGATGAGAGCTGTTTGAACTGACGGGTACTTCAGTGAGAAATGGATCCAATGAGTTAACTGACATGGTTACAAAGATTTATCCAAACTGAAGGAGTTTTAACTATATACTTGAATTCTGTAACGTGACAGTGAGTTATGCATTCATTGTATCTGAGTAGTTTCTTCCAGCTTCAGCACTGTGCTTCTTTGTGTCTGTTTTGCATTGTTATTTTTCTTGACAGGAGACAGACAGACTCTGCAATAAAATATCTGTGAAGGCTGATTCTTTCCTATCCCTTGTTTCATTATGCCCCCAAAATGCTTCTATAAAGACTGGTGCTGATTTGACAGAGCAGCGGCTTTACTACCAGTGGGGAGTTTTTGGACATCTACAGTTTGTGCATGTCTGCAAAATAGGATCATGTCACTTAATTTTAACTAGTTCTTTAATAGACATTCCACATTAACAAACTCTTATTTCTCTAAACTTCTAAACAACAGTCAGATAAACTTTCTAGTATTTTGCTGTTTGTTTGCAGCTGAAATGATATCCCATGTGTCATTTTAACATGCATCTGGAAGTCTCAAATACTGTCAAACAAAGCCAAGTTGGAGCATGATGGAATGTCATTAAAAAGTGAGTTTTTGTTTCACTGCCGAGGCAAACCTATTCACTTCTGAATACTCCTCATGGATATGGAGTAGCATGGAATGAGACAGGCAAACCTGAAGAAAGAGCAAAACACAACCTTCATGATAAATGTAGAATTGCAAACCACTGGAATATAGTGCCAAATTGTGGTTTATGTTGCATTGTGACAGAGCACTGTGAGGCAGGATAATATTGCCAAGCATTAGCAACAGTCAATTCCTATGTGAGGAATTAAAAGTTATGTTGAGAAATTGTTCACATCTGTTCAACATTCTCTATATTAATACGGCATTTTGTCTTTCTATTATAGTATGGCAGTATTTTCTCTTAAAAATTCAGCTAATTCTTCAACATATGAGTTGTATGTTGTCATCTGTGTTGTTAGACAGGGACAGATAAAACCAAATTTAAAAGTGGCCATTCACTTCAACCGATCTTACAACCTTTTTTTGACTGCTAATGATACAATTTAACTGCCAAGAAATCAGTGGATACTAGATATTTTTCTAAGCAGTGGGCACAAGTATTAGAACTAGAGGTGATTCTTCAGACAATCAGGAAAGGCAGAAGCAACAGCCTTACAATTTTTAGAGTCGATCACAACTTGGCCACTGAATTTGAAATGAAGATATTTCTAATCAGTCCGGAGAATAAAGTATTAGAATACACTAACTGAATAACTGAAATAGTTAGAGTTAAGGTAATTATAAGGTGGGAAGAAAAATTCCTGAGAAGAGCAACTTTGGAGTAGGGTAGGTACTACTATGAGAGCAGCAAGTTATATGACACACTGGTGAAGGAAATTTGAGTGGACTCTGGGAGATAAAGTGTGTGAAGATCCCCTTCCATTTAGGAATGCATAATGGGTAAAGGGGAAGGTGAAGAAGACAGACAAGGAGACGTGCCTCAAAAGCTGAAAAGGATCAAGGGAGATAGGAAAGCAGACAAATAGTCTTTGACAGCCATTTAAAAAAATGCATTAGGGGATAGACAAGTAGGGCACAGCAGTTAGCATTTTGGCACAATAAAGCTGTATTGAGAGTCCTGGAAACTGTTGAGAGTGTGAAGGAGAAAAGTGAGAAAGCATTAAACTGATAATGAGGAAGTGAGTTTTGAAAATAAGATGGATAACAACATTGGTATTTGATGAAGAAATGGGAAGTGGTAGACAGAAAAGAGGGGCAAAACAATGAGCTTTCTGAGGTGACTGTGGTACATTTGCAAGACAACTGAAAACATGGGATCAAGCATAGCGCAGGGAGTGACTCGTACAGTAGCAGCAAATGTGGTAGCTGAAACTCTGAAAAAGTAACAAGATGGTATTGATGAAGAGCTGACAAGAGAAGAGGGAATAATCTATGATTCTCATCTTGAAGGGTTCTGTTGCAGGAAGGCAAATAAAGAGTCTCGAGGGTCATGAAAGGAGATCAGCCTTAGGCACCCACAGAAAGTAAGAGATAAAACTAAGTAAATTATAGGAGACCATTTGTGACATTTACTTTGCTTGTAAAAAGGGTATTTTTTTTAATGTAGTGAATGCTTTGCCTACACTAAGCAGTACTATTAGTCTCCTGAGTCTTGCAGCTATTTTGACAAGCTAAAATGTTCATTTAAAAACTATTATTATTTACTTTAAATGGCAATGCATTCTGGCTCTGTCTTTAGATGACTTGAACATTTTCAGTCTGACGTTATCCTTTTTTACTTGTTCCGTGAATCCCTGTGGCAGTGATTGTAATGAACGAATCATATCTCCACTACAATGGCTTTTATTACAAAGAAAAAAAAGTTTAACATTTAAAATTCTCCATTCCAATAAACATTATGTGGTATCTCTAAGTGGTAAAATACTATTTTCAGTTGCAGATTATATAACCCAAATTACATTAACTTAATTTTTAATTCCTGTACTTAATGCTACTAAAGCAGATTAAAAGACAAAGATTGTGGTACTCCTAGTTAGTATCATTAATATTGCTTTCACTGTGGAACAAACACATTAGAAAAAATTAAGCCTTGGTGCAAACAAGTCCTATTCCAGTGTTCTGTAGATCCTAAAATGACTTTAGGCTAGCTTAGGCCAGAGCTTAATTTAGTCTATTGATATAAATGCTTTTATGAAGTGAAATGCACAGGAACCAGAAAAACTAAGCAAGGATGCCAGAAGTATGGCAACCTCCACTGGGTACATTGCTATCCAGAATGATATAATGGTAGTGAGTATGTAATAAACACCTAGTTAACTGATATAAACTAACTGCATGAGACCAGCATATTATATAGCATGAAGCCAATGGAATGATGTAATAAAGGATCAAGTTTAGATAAAAATATTGACTTTACTATTGAGATATTTACAGCATTGCCAAACTCAAATGCTCAGAATGACTGTTTTGAATTTGACTTAATCATGGTATCTTTTTAAAGAAATGCACGCTGTATTTCTAAAAATATTTTTAGAGTTGGGACTTTTTCTTGATTTTTTGTGTTTAGTACAAACAAGCCACATTTTGAAGTTTTTCTGTACAGTCATTACAGACTGAAAACTTCACAAAAAATGGACAAGATTCTTATAGAACCCCAAGACTCTCAGAGCAAGGACTTCAGATAAACAGCGAAATGTTATGAAACTTGCCATAAAATCTTGAAAGCTTGCAGCACCACTTGTGAGAGACGTTGTTTTCCATATATACATTCAACCTTTTAAAGTATGATAATACCAACTTCAAGGCTGGTAGAACAAGCCCTGCAAGCAGGGATGTGCTGTATCAAAAAATTGAATAACCTCTGAATACAACCAAGGGTAAAATTAGTCTGGGCAATGGAAGTCAGTGGACTCTTTTTCATACTTCATGGCTTGATTGGACAGTCAAGGCAACATGTAACGCAATATACTGTTATGCCTGGGATTAGCTCTATTTTCCTTTTATTTTACTGTCTGTTCAAATTACACCTCTACAACTTCACTTTTTCATGTCACTTGTTCTAGTCAAGCCCAAACAGAGGAGACTTAATCCAATTGACATGTATACTAAAAGCACATACTGAAAGAAAAACGAGACAGTCAGCATTTCCAAGCTTGTCTGCTCTGACCCATACTACATTTCATGGAAATCTCTGTAAATTACTCTGGGTAATGAAATATTTAGAAATCACGTTACAGAAGTTGCCAAGAGGGTGGGATGTACCCAACATTTAGTTGTCATTTTCAGTAAATTTCCATTTTATCATAGTGCCCGCAATTCTACTAGGGTTCTGAGTGTAATGTAACCACAAGGAAGTCCAGAGAGGCATGCAGTGAGGTTTTGGGGTTTCTTTTTTTGTGTAGTGCTTTTTTGTTATGCAAATATTTGAAAAGCACATTGAGTTCTTTCTATGCTTTAGTAAACAAGTTTCAGACCAAGAAGGAAAATTTGAAAATACCTGGCCATTTTATTGCTAAGTAACATGACCCGGGGAGTGAGGGAGGGGGGGGGGGGGGGGGGGGGGGGGAGGAGCAGAAGGGAATATAGAGGGAGGTTGGACAAGAGCTTTTGACAATGGAGGAGAACAAGGAAAGCCCAAGAACATTGCATATTTTTACCACCAGCTATACTATCCACCAGCACTAACCACAAGATTCTAAGGGATCAGTGACTGCACACTTGATTACCTCTCACCTAGGTAGGGAGCTACCTCCAGGCAGAATCTACCTCATCCACTTAAAAGCCATACAAATGCAAACTTGCGCAATCAATCTCCCTAGGACTCCTTCACTCTAAGCTGTTGAGATGGCTAGTACTGAATCACAAGCTTTTACTACTGCGAGGAAGGGACAGTTTAATTGGCAATACAGACATAAATTCTGTCAGTTGGCTTCCAGACAGGTGATGGACAAAGGGATAATGAATCCACTACAGTTTTATATTATTCACATGCAAATAAGGGAAAAAGGTGGAGTTTATTCAGACATGTTTTATTACAGGGAACACAAGGACAACTGTTCCTTCCTCTCTTCTCTAGAGGACAAGTGCCACAAAGAGAGGAACCCTGAAAGAACATTTCTGGAGGGTATGTGGTTTCATCCAGTAAGGAAAGACACCAGTCACTGAAACTGTGATCAAGAGAAAGGAATCTGAGGTAGCAAGTCAGTGATTTTAACCAAAAAGGTCTTTAGGGCAGGCCATTCACTCCAGAGGAGTCAGAAAATTCAGTCCTGTAACAGCTTAATAGACAGGTAACTACTTCAGAAAATGCCTTTTATTTCTTTCCCTTTTCTTGGTGGTCTTGAGGGTAGAAGCACACTGACTGTTGGTGTCTCCAATGCTGTTGTAACTGTTTAATGGAGAAATAATACACTACTTTCCAGGATAGCAAGTGCAGCTCACAAGAGTACATTTGTGTTTAAAAGGCTCTGCCGGCCAGGGAATGCTGCTTGCATTGGTAAGAATCATGATGGTCAACACAAAAAAAAAAAAGGAAAACAACCTGGGTTTTGATTTTTAATGTATTTTATAATTAAAAGAAAGAATTCTTTGTACTTCATCATTGGCATAGTCAAAACCTGAGATTTATTAAGGCATTAAATATGAACTGAGTTTTTTTATTCCATTTTTTTTCCTACTATTTCCATTACTCTTCAGAATAAAAAGCATCCTAAGTATGTCCAAAACTGAAAAACCATAAACTGCAGACTGTTTTTCCTTTATGGAATAAGGAGATTAGCATTTATCATATGAGAAGAAAAAGCAACTAATATAGTGCTTCTTAATTACCTATATATTTATAAAAAACAACAAAAGTACTCTAAATGAACTACAAAAACATTCCCTTGGCCTGTTTATTAAAGATAAAGTTCTGTGTTTAAGAACCACATATTAAGAGCCAGACATTGGGTTTTATTTCTGCAAGAGCTGGTCCAGTTATTTCTGATTAGTTGCTGAGAGATTTTAGAAACTATCAGATAAATTTATCCAACATTTGCTTGGCTGACTCTCAAGGAGAGGATCAAGAAAGGAAATGGAGAACACCAGTGATAAACTATTACCAGGAACATTTTGAAGCTGGCAAACTCTCAAAATCATGTTTTACTGAGAGTCAGATGAACTGCATATTATATACAGTCTTTGGAAAATTGAGCTAGATTAATGCATTCTGTGCTGTGGTCCCTGAGTTTAAGATGAAATGTGTACTGAATCTGCCATGTTTTCTGTTGGGTTTTTTTTTGGATGGTAAGCAGTCATACTGTAAGATGGCTCCAAACAAGTTTGCAAAATTAAAAGCCATGCTTTTTCTGGAAGTATGAAGAGCACACTGAATCACCTGAGCACGATTCACATGTTGAAAAAGGCTGGCTCAATGATATCTACTTGCATAATTCTGATTTTTCTATTTATCAGTAGCTTATCTTGTACTGTTAACGTAAGAGCTAGCATCACTTTTATTGCTAATATAAATGTAAATTTTCTTTCTGGAATATCTTATTAAGGTTGTGTTAGTAAATTGCTTGCAGCTAAGTATTCCAAAAGTCTGTCTTTCTCCATGAGCCCATACGGTAATCCCTACTGCAGACATATTACCTGTTCACCTTGCCTCCACAAAAATGTTCTTATGGTATGCTTAATTCACATTTTGCCACCACATGCCAACACAGTGGGTAGAAAATGTGATAGCAAGGGGACATTTCTGTGGCATTTATTGCATGACAGATACTATAATTTCAACTGAAACCGTGATTAGTGACAACAGAGTTGCATCTACAGAAAAAAAATATTAGGAAAAAATTTTATTAAGTAGAAAAGCATCTATCTTATCTACACCAAAACAAAATTATTTTAATCACTAATAAAATCTGTAACATCATCTCTAACATAATCAAAGTGATATGAAAGAGATACAAACCAACTACGTTGTGGGAATTATAGACACTTAAATGCACATTCTGTTGCTAAATGAAGACTTGTTTCAAATGTGGCTCCACTGTCAAAATCTGAAGTAAAATGGAGGATCATGAAGTTTGAGACTAGCTTAATCCAAATTGCTATGTGTCATTTGCAATATCAGATCCACTTAAAATAGCTGGTATGTTAGATTATATGCTGCAAATAATTTTCAATTAACATTAGCTAATATATAAATGAGCTTCTTAGTTGTTAGAGTAAGTTATTTGTGTGAGCTAAAATTATCAAACAGAAAAGCCATAAATTGCCATGAACTAGTAAGTCAAGCTTTCCACGCTGCTATTCAGCAAGAAGAAGTCTTTAAGTAAAACACTTTATTAAGACAGACACATTTCATAGCTGAGCTGTCAGTGTAGAAATTATTATGTTTGCAAAATAATCACCCTCACTGGTTTTTCTTTTCTGCAAATTTCATACTGCTCTTGAGAGGTACCCAGAAGCTAAAGCAGTGGCATTTCACCAGGTCATTACTGTGATACTGCGTTTTTTAGGAGGTTACCAGGTGCATGCATATTGTGGATGGGAGAACAGCTACAGAAAAGATTAGCATGATATAAATAGACAGATAGAAAGCAGAGACATCTTTGTCAAAATGCAGCTCATGACAAGGAAAGACTAGAAGACTGGTCTACTCACAAGGGCTGCACAGTGCTTTCAGTTTTGTTAGATTGCTGTTGATTCCATTGTTATTTATGTTAAAAGAAAATGGACATACTATCTGGGCAAACTGTTGAATTTTGGAGTGGATTGGAATAATAAAAAAACATGAAATGCCTTGTTCTTGATGTGTGGAAATTTAGTTTATCTGTTTTTCTGCTGTGGGATCCTCATGAAGAATCAAAAATTCTGTGCATGTCTGGCTTCGGGTTTTGCCAACATGCACTGTGTCTCCAACCCCCTCTTAAACCTATCATGAGCTTGAATGCATATCTTGGCCTGGGCCCTCTGAAGTCAAACTATGTCTCTGTTTCCATCTGGGATTTCATCAGGAAGTGCTTGAAGTACCAAGCTGTAGGCTGATACCATGAGATCTGCAGACCTGAGAAATTCTGATAAGCCCATACAAGCTTTGAACCTCCAAACCTTTTGAAGTTTGCCTGTCATGAAGTGCACCTCCACTGCTGTCTGCAGACAACACTGAAACATGAATGGAAACAGATCTCTGTTTTGAAAAGCTCCTGTGGGTGGCTTAAAGACAAATGAATAAATAGAGCTATATATGGAAATATAATGTCTTTCAGAGAAACACACTGTCTCTTTACACACTTGGGTATTTCCTTGCATCCATGATGACAACAAAATCTGATAAAATGAGTTGATTTCCTGCTCACACCTGTATTTTCATGGCAGTTGGTGTGAGTAGTGATGTGTTCTTTAAACATTAATTTCTCTGTTTACACAGTCAAGCTGCTGTTGTTTACCATTTTCCCATTAAGCTGGTCAAGGGTGTATATTTCAGGGAAAATCCAGCAGTAGCCAGAAGCTGCTGCAGTAAAAGGAAGAGTGAGTAACTGGCAGGCTTTGACAGAGATTCAGTGTGGAGCAGACTCAGTGCACCCACTCATTTTTTCTGAAGTTTGTCAGCTGTGTCTGCTACGTGTAAAGGCATAATATCATGAGACCTACTGTTTTTAACAATGCAAAATAAAAGATACCTCAGGAAAGTATACAAGGATTGGGAAAGTTTAGGGTGATATTTCCTCTTGCAAATCTTCCCAGTTTCCAATAGTCTTTGAAAAAGGTATTTACTAAACTAAATGTTGCATAGACATTGCGTAGTCATGTTTAATGCTCCTACAGACTTTCTTCACAAAGTGTGGGTTCAAATGCCTCTTCCTAGGTGACAAAATCTTATGGCAATTAATTCTGTGAAGTCTGAAATTGCCTACAATTATATATCATCTACAACCTTTTCTGGGAAAAAAGGGACTTTTTCGGGAAAAAAAAAAAAAGGCTAATCTTTTTTTTTAAGCCTTTTGCTTTAAAATTTTGTTTGCTGCCTTTTGTGTTATGAGAAACACTGAACAATCATTATCCATTTTCTCCATAAATGTCACCGTTTTACTGATCCAAGAGTGAAGAAAAAGTTTCAGGTAGATCTTCATAGCAGCCTTCCAATACCTAGAAGAGGGTTATCAAGGAGACAGAGCCAGGCTCTTCACAACAGGAGGATAAGAGATGACAGACGTATGTTGAAACAAGAAATTATCAGACTGTATACAAGGAAAAGCTTTTATACCATGAGGACAGTGGGGCAGTGGAAGAAGATACCCAGGGAGGCTGAGCAGCTTCCATCTCCAGGGTTTTTTCAAAATCTCATCAGATAAACCCCAGAGCTCACCCCATTTGAATAGGTGGTTGGACTAGAGACCTCCTGAGGTCTCCTCTGAACTGAGTTTTTCTGTGATCCTGTGTCATACCCTCTGCTAGTTTTCTCTTTTCTGAAGAGAAATGTCCTTCCTCATACAGAAACTACTGTCTACCTTTGATCATTTTTGTTGCACTTTTACATTTTAATGTGTCATTTTTGATACAGGGCAACCAGAAATGCACATGCTTTGCAGGAGAATGTGCACTGAAGGTTAATGAAGTGCACAAAGATGTTTACTGCTGTGTTCATCAGTCCTTCAGTAGCACTTTTGTCCTAGTCTATTTACCTTTTTGACTGGACCTCACTACGGAGTCAATATTTTCAGAGGATTATGTATTATCCATCATCTTTGGGTAGATGAAGACCTGTCAAATAGTCACAGCAAATTTAGAACCCATTATTTTGTAGATACAATTAAATCTGGTTTTGCTCAGGTGTATTACTTTGCAAGTATTGACACCGGTTTTCATCTATCATTTAATATTAACTCTTCTTGCAGTACTTGCAGTCAGGATAGTTTTGAACTAAACTGAATTTTTTTTGTATTATATGAAAGTTTAGAGTGAACAACAATGCAAATTATATAGAATCATATCACAGAATCATAGAATGGCCTGGGTTGAAAAGGACCTTAAAGATCATCTAGTTTCAACCCCCTGCTGTGGGCAGGGTTGCCAACCACTAGAGCAGACTGCCCAGGGCCCCATCCAGCCTGGCCTTGAACACCTCCAGGGATGGGGCATCCACAGCTTCTCTGGGCAACCTGGACCACTGCCTCACCACCCTCACAGTGAAAAATTTCCTCCTAATATCTGACCTAAATCTCCCCTCTTGTAGTTTAAAACCATTCCCCCTCATCCTGTCACTATCAACCCCTGTAAATAGTCGCTCCCCCTCCTGTTTATAGGCACCCTTCAAGTACTGGAAGGCCACAATGAGGTCTCCCTGGAGCCTTCTCTTCTCCAAGCTAAACAAGCCCAGTTCCCTCTACTTTTCATCATAGGAGAGGTGCTCCAGCCCTCTGACCATCTTTGTGGCCCTCCTCTGCACCCGTTCCAAGAGCTCCACTTCCTTCCTGTGCTGGGGGCCCCAGGCCTGGACA
>NW_010116952.1:29310-48482 GCF_000699245.1 Pterocles gutturalis
CTGCAAATTTGCTGAGGGGGCACTCAACTCCCTCATCTATGTCGTTGATAAAGATGTTGAAGAGCACTGGTCCCAAGACAGACCCTTGAGGGACACCACTGGTGACTGGTCTCCATCCAGACGTAGAGCCGTTGACCACAACCCTTTGGCTGCGACCAGCCAGCCAATTCTTCATCCATTGAACAGTCCATTATTCAAATCCATACCTCTCCAATTTAGAGAGAAGGATGTGGTGAGGGACCATGTCAAAGGCTTTGCACAAGTCCAGGTAGATTGCATCCATTGCCCTTCCTTTGTCCACCGATGCTGTCAGTCCATCATAAAAGGCCATCAGATTGGTCAGGCAAGATCTGCCTTTGGTGAAGCCATGCTGGCTATCTTGGATCACCTCTTGGTCTCACGCGTGCCTTAACATGTCTTCGAGGAGGATCTGCTGCATGATCTTCCCAGGCACAGAGGTGTGTGTGTGTTCTTAAAAATGGGAGTAATGTTTCCCTTTTTCGAGTCACTGGGGACTTCACCCGACAGCCATAATTTTTCATCTGGCCCCATAGACTTACATACATTCAGTGTCATATATATTTGTTTCATATTATGCTTTTGTCTGTTTTCAAAGAAAACTCATCAGCTAGCATGTAGATCAAAGGAGAATGAAGTTATAAAGTTTCGTTACTAGTTTCCATGTTTTTCCTTTTAACATGTCTTTCATTCTTATGGTTGTAGGCCTAACTTGCCAGACCTAAGGCCAATTTCTTTCCACTCTAGTTGGACCTGGCTTCCATTTCTGTGGGATAACTGTTGCATTATCCTCCTTTACTCTGACGTTTAGCCTTGATGTTGTTATATTGTTCCTTTCAAGGTTATTTGGCTTGATAGAATGTTTATTCAAAGCCTCTCTTGTGATATGTCTCCATACTTTTAGTCTTTTCCTAACACTTTTCCATTAATAAAGTTTCCAGTGTAGTTTAATAATTACATGTTAGATCACTTCACATATATCTCAGGATGAACTCAAGAACTGCTTCTCCTTTTGTGTACTTTCTAATTTGTTGTCCATAGAAGAAATAGTTTATGGCATTTAAAACCATAGCTTTTGTGTGAGGTTTTCATGACACCATCCAACAGACTGAATTCTTTCTTCAACTTTCACAATCTCTCTACTGCTGTGGCTCTGTGGCTAGTTGTATATACTTCCTACAGAACCTGTGATGGGTTGTGAAGGGAAGGTTTGCAAGATTTAATCTAACAGGGAAAACAAGGAAGATTTGACTCTGTCAGGAGTGCTTGCATCATTTTGATCCCTCAGTGGTTCCTGGTGCCCTATTAATGTGGGATTTCTTCATTAAAGGCTTATGTTTAAGACTAGAAATGCAATACAGCAAACAATCTGCAAACACTTCTGCATTATCATTGTTTTTATTCTTTCAGTAAGCATGGGGTTGACATTTGGTTTTTTTCCTGACTGAAGCTCTTTAACCATTCAGCTGTTTTGAGAGCCCGGAATGTTGACACCAGAATGCAAGCCCAAAAGCCAGAAAGCTTCAAGAGAAAACACTAATCAGTAGGGAGAAAACTACTTCTTTAGTTTAATTTACATAAATTACAGCTTTGCTCAGAAAAGCTTTTTCCAGTGTTTTCAGTTATGTTTTTTTGGAATGTGTTTGTATTCTGGCTGTGGAAATACAGTGTCATTACTGAGTATGCAGGTACAGATGTTCATGGACAGAGAAAAAAGTTGCAAGAGAGAGAGCCTCAGGCACTTGTGCATTCATAGTGCTAAAATGTAAAAAGTAACTACCACATTGTCCTGGACTGTAAAAGCTATCCAGATGAGAAGATGAAAAGAATGACCATAGCCAGATGGAGCTGAATGTCTTTCATTCCAAACCACAAGAAAAAAAATCCACCTACCAAGGAAAGTTTCTTCAAGATGAGGTTCTGAATCAGCCTTGCAAAATGATGTGAATTTTGTTAGATCAGAGCCTGCAAAGCCATGCAGTCCTGCAGTAGTCTGTCTCTATGGTCTAGGTATTACCTATTAGACAATTTTTGTGGAAAGTCTTTCCAGCCAGTTTTATGGATACCATACTGAAAAAAGAATAACCTAACGAGAGACCAGTGAAAGGGAAAGATCATCTGGTTCCTGTTAGTGACCGAGGCCACCTTTGTGCTGAACTTTGAAGGAGTGAAGGCAAGAAAAGAAACTTAAAACTTTCAGGTTTTGGTACACTATTAACAAAACTCAAGAAGTCAGTGAAACTTGCACTTAGATCCAGGCCTGTGCAACAGCTGGCTGCACTGAACACTAACTCAGTACTTGAGAGGTATTTTCATACTGCTTGGAAAGAGAATTAATAGAAAATGAAAAAAATAATTTCTATTTAAAGACCAGAAAACACTAAAAGATCCCTATGCTGGGAATGGATATGATGTATTTTTTGTGAAAGGGAGAAAACACTTGGCGGAGACACCTGTATGTTGTTAGCTGATCCTGAAAGAGAAACCTGTGTTTCCTATACCATCATCTACCCCTTCAAAATAAACTTATCATTAATAACATCTCGAAAGACAGAGATGGAAGGTTCTCATGAGACAACTGTTGCACATCTGGTAACCATAGGTCATGAGGGAACACATGAGGGAATCAGTCAAGTGTGCTGGCACTGATGCTATAAAGACTGCCAGCAATACTCTACTTCTACAACCATGCTCTTCTCCTAGGGTCCATCTTCCACACACCATACTCTGAACTATTCACTTACTGCCTGTGTTGTGTAAGGACACGTGTGTGTCAGCTATCTAAAACAGGTTTAGCATTTGTTCTAGTTATTGCAAACCAACCTGGAAGCTTGCTATTGATGTATTTTATTTCATTTGGCTATTTTGTACAACTGAACTGCCAGATCAGGCTTTTTAGTTTTGGTTTGTTGGTGGTTTTCTTTTTTAGTTTTGACTTTTTGATTTATCTAGAAAGGTAATCATAACAAGATATATTTCTTTGCTATTTTCATTTTCATGTCTTTCTCTTCAAGTTTAGTGAGGTTGCACAGGTGATTCTGTGAGTCTGTCAATGACCCTGTCAATGTAAAAAATTTGATTGAGACTACTCTATTTTATACCAAGTCTGTCTATCAGACAATTCTGTCTTCTGTGGTCTTTTGGGAAGTCAAACAATTGATCCAGTTCCTACTTTAAACATCTAAGCCCAGATCTCACTCTGAAGTCAATGGCATGATGCCCATTGTTTGCTGGGAGCAGACTCAAGCAAGCTTACTTTATGCAGAACACAGACAGTTTAATATTTTTAGTTTTGCAGTGGCAGATGTCTTGATTGCTAACATTCCCACATTCTTCATACCAGATAATGTTCTAATTACAGGACAGTTAAAAAGTAACTCTGTGAATTTCAGTAATGTTGCAATATGGAGGACGGTGGGTTAGACAGCTGTTTTGTCAGCTGTAATGTATTCAGCAGTTTATAATAAGTCTGCTTACAGACACTTGACCTTACGCACACAGTAAACATCGGGCTAGATTTAATGTAGGAGGTAGGCCTGGCACAAAGAAGAGGAATCCAGCTTGCTAGAAGCAGTAACGTGGCTGTCTAAGGCTAGCCACATTTGTCTGGGGCCTTGCCCTTTTATGTGCCTCCATGCTGTAGAGAAGTACTTGTAGACACTTAATCTGCTGCTGAATCCTTGTCCCAAATGTAAGTATTTACAACCACTTTACAAAAGCATCAAGCTCTGCTAAAAGATACCTAGAATATCTTTTTCTTTTTGTAACATGAAACTCTAACCTGGTGTACGCAGCTCTCCACAGAGTGTGAGACCTGGGCTGTCCCCCAGGTAAGTCCCTTCGCCAACAGCAGCTGCTGCTGATGCTGGGCACCCAGTCCTGCTCCCTGCCAGCCTCTCTCAGCTGCTGGGCACCCAGTCCTGCTCCCTGCCAGCCTCTCTCAGCTGCTGGGCACCCAGTCTTGCTCCCTGACACTCTTCCTCAGCTGCTGGGCACCCAGTCCTGCTCCCTGTCACCCTCTCTCTCTCTAGCATGATGAATGTAGAACTGATGCCTGCACAAGGACTTATCTTCAAAGAGGCGACATCTCCCCTCCCACACCATCCTGGTGTGTTGTTTATAGCCTGATTGTTCATAGTCTTGTGGTTAAAGCGTTTCCTGGAAGATGTGCATTTGCTTGCCTGCATGGCAGGAGGACATTGCACTTTGGCTAATTGCCACTCATTTATTTTGTGAAAAAGGGAATGGGAGAAACAAAACCCCATGGATCCTTTTAGAAAAGCAGGCACAACTAGAGAGGTCCTGAGAGCACCTCCTTTACAGCTTTCAGGTGACTGTGGCAGAGGCCTGGGGGAGAACACACTCTGGCTTCTCAGTCCTTTTAGGATGCCACAGTGGTGGCTGTCACTCTGAGCTTCTCAGGTACTTTAAGGTCACATTGTGCTGATCATGAAGTTAAGGTAGCTGAGGCAACAATTCATAAAATAAGTTCAAGATGCAGTTTTCACTCTTGGTACTCAGTTCCTGGTATTTCAGGTACTTGTGATTCTTTTTGCATCTAGCTCCAAGTACTAATTGCCATCTGAAGCAGGGCATGTTTAAAATGGAAATGGATGTATTTTAATACCTGGAGGTGAGCAGGTGAGTCCTGTGCTGAAACGAGGACTCTCTTGCATGTCTCAGCTCCTTCCCATTTTGCTTGTGCACTCCTGAGATTCTATTAGTGTGACTCTTCCCAAGAGGTTTAGCAATGCTAAGAGGGAAAAGACTTGGGCCTCTTGCTAACATGATGTTGCAATAAATGACCTTCTGCCCACCTGGTAACCAATACATAATGTCAGATTGAGGACCCTGGTAGAGCTGAACAGCTTTACATTCCACCCACTCTTGCTGGAGCTGGGAACTGCTGTTCATCATCTAATTTAGGGAACTACAAAAGCAATTTTCACACAGACACAGGCTTTCCAGACCTCCCTTATAATATGGGATTTCTTCTATTGTGCCTTCAAACTCTGTATATAAAGCACACGGCAGACAATTTTTTCCATATTTTTCATGTTTGGCTCCTATCTGTTCTTCCCAGGCTGCAGCTCTGAGAACATAAGCGTTCACAGTTCCACAGCAGGAGAGAGGGAGAGAGGGCTCCAGCTTCCCTATTTTACTGTTTAAGACCTAGCACCCCTGTGCATCCACCTTATGTGTTTTACCCCATCAGCATATGTCAGCTCAACTGTGCTAGGGGACATAATAAAACCAGAGGGCTTCTCTATTCAGCAAAACTTTCCACAGGCCTTTCCGGCCTCCTATAACTTCAGTGTACAGTTTCTTACTAGTGATTCACTGTTGTTCTTGGTTTCTAACTCTCCTTTGATGTAAACAATTTCCTGAGGGACAGAAAGTCCCAGGTGTATTCTTTCTTTGAGACGTTGCATTGAAGTAGGAGCTCGGTGGTTCTTTTGCTCTTCTGGCATCAGGAGTTTTGGTCCCAGAGAGAAATATATGTCATGAACTAGTTGTCCATGGTATTTTAATGCTTATTATAATTTCTTCCTTCCTTAAGAAGCTGAGATAATTCAGTGTATTAAATAAACTGCGATTGGGTGGAGTAAGCAGGAACATCTGCATGTCTTATGTTATGACTCCCCTAACAGTCATCTGTAGTGCTGTATCATTCCAGAAAGTCTCTCAAGCATATAGATGGTGGCATTCCAACAAGCTGGAACCACTGGCTACAACTGATATTTCAGTAATTCATTTTATCTGCAGCTGCCTTCATCCGGTGCTGGCTTTAGGGAAGAATATCAAGTGTCCTTAGATTTTGCATCCCGAAGGAGGGACAGAATCCCAAAAGATAAAAAAAATAAAGCCAAAAAAAAAAAAAAAGAAAAATCCCGAAAGCAGAAAAGACTAATACAAAGAGAAGACTGAGACTGTGCAGATGCAAAGAGGTTTTAGAAGACATTATTATGTCAGTGGTCTTTTAAATACATGGTAGGATTCATTGCATGGAATTGGATTTACATTAGCAGGATTATTTTCAATTTAGTCACTATTACACAATCCACTATTGCTAAGGATGGATTTAAATGATTACACTATCTCAGCAGATTTCCTAATTCTTACAGATAAATCCATAGTGATATTTTTGATGAACAAAACACAAATAAGTACTTAAAGAAACATTGTACTGCCAACTTTCCTCAGAACTATGAAAATATATTCTAATAGTCAACTCAAACTCGATTTCTTTTTTGTGTGCAATTTCACCTTATGTGTATAAAAATACCTCACCTCACAAGAGGAAATAACTCACAAGTTCCAGCAACCACAATAGCAGCTGTCAAATTGTTCAGTTTGTTTATTTTTTCAATCTGATCAGATAGGAAGTCTCTAACTGCACAATCCTATTTTATTTGTAAAACTGAACACAATAATAAAATGTGTTAGAGAGAGGGTTCTTAAGTTAAATGGTACATCAGTATCAGTTAGCTGCCACTTACCCTACTGCAGTTCTTGCCCTTCTCCTTTTGCCACCCTGGCTTAGTCCCTCTACCTGTTGTCCCTCTGCTTCTTCATTCTCTCAGATCCACTTTAACTGAATAATATTAAATTCTGAACTGAACTCTTCAAAAAGGTTATTGCTAATTCATAAATGAAGACTGAATTTGTTGGTTTAAAATTAAGACCTTTGGGTTTTCATTAAGAAAAAAATATATGTCTTTAATTGATTTGTGGGACAAGGTGATGTCTATGTTCCACTGCATCTTTACTGGCAATGATCTTTATTCCTCTATTCAGCATTTTGAGCATAAAGGAGAGGAAAGAGAATTGCCAGGTTGACAAGCAGCTGTGAAGCTTCATGGGCTATTCAAGAGAAATGCTTTTTACTCTGAAATGTTGAATGCTGATAAGGATCAGAAATTCTGCTAAGAAAAAAGAATCCCTACAGAAACAAGCCCTAAAGACAGACTTGAACCGTACAAAGAGATTTAGATTAGGAACTGATATAATTGTGTGTGTTGGGGATAGGGATGGTCATGAAGTAAATCTTTCTCTTTTTCCCCATTCCCAGTAGTACCCCTAATCACATTAAATCCAGTGGACTGAAATTTCTCCTCTCTGTTAAAAGCACCATCACAAACAGAAATCATGCTGTATTGGTAAAGTCACTACAACTGTGAAGATTTGAGGAAATAAGCCTGTTCGATCCACTCTTTTAGTTGTGAGGCAAGTTTTTGTAAGAAGCTAAATTGCATGTTAGACCATCTGAAATTTTAAAAAAAAGAAAGAAAAAAAGGTATTCTCACTCAACATAATTTTTGCTTCATAAGTAAACACTTTTTCTGCAAGTGGATTTTCCTTTCTAGAGAGAGTGAGAGTTGACAATTTACTAAAGAAAAATGAATTTATAATGGTCAAGATTCATTCAAGGTGTTGGTGTTATTGCTTATGAGAAATATGTCTGCATTCAGAACATGAATTTGAAGTTCATACTTGATAAGGGAAAAGCACTAACTTACGCATAGCACAGAGCTTCTCTCCTGCTTTGTCCCTGTTGTCCCGGGGTCTGGCACCCATGTTTCTTTGTGTTTTTAACTGTATTACAGTGCATATCTGGGCATTAGTTCCAGAAGCTGTTTCTTACTTTCTGCTTATGTTGCTGTCCAGCAAAAGTGATTTGGGAATAAGATGCTTGAATTGTTCTGAAAATCTGAACCCAAGCTGAATGCAATAACCGCAGCCTTTCTGCTAAACTCAGAAGATCATTTCGTCTCTAAGGGTGACAGCTGTATCCATTAACTTTATGAAAGGTTTCCTAGAGACAACATGAAACTACAACATAAGTCATGCATTTGCTCTGTAATGCTCTGGTTCAAAATGCAAAAAAAATAGTTTGGGGTGTGGTATTCTTGCTGTTCATAGCAGTCTTTATAATCACTACCTCTTGGTTTGGACTAGGCCAGCTGCCTGAAAAGGCTCAGTTATTGGTCTTTTTCATTTCACAGTCAATTTCACACCGATACCATCCCATAGGCACAAAGAGCTATTCTGACAGCTGGGTAGAGCTGGAGCACAGTGGTAGTCCAGCCAGACTTTAGAGACGGGAAATTCTAAGCAAGTCAGTTAAGCTAAATTTGACCCATGAACTTGCGTATAACAAGAACTTTTCAGGTCCAAGAGAGCACAAATCACTTTCCCAAAATTAGGCACTTAGTTCCTAGTGGTAATTGAAAAAGATCTTATGCCATCATTTTGATATCAGTGGATTTTATTCTTAGCCAGACTAACTCCAACCCTTAAGCAAGTTCAGTTTTCAATTCTTTCGTGACATCCATTTGCTTAGGAAGCAGTTCTCTGCTCAGTGTTATCTCCCTCTCCTTCACCAGGTTCTCCTCTGTGGCATGAGTCTTATCTGACAACTGTGAGGAAAAGATAAACTACTACATGGAGTACTATTTTAAGCATGTAATATTGAACCAGAGAGGGCATGGAACAATGTTATCCTTTTCCTCATTCAAGCAATTGACAAAGACTGCAGAGGCGGCTTCATATTTGTAGCACATGATGCTTCAGCCTGGGGAATCCATGTATGTATGTACAGCTTTTGAACTGCTGTTGAGACTAAGGCATCTGTAATGAATACTACAGTGGCTGCTGTGCTTTCTCCCCAAACCCGTTCGGATGATAGGTGAAGAGTGTGCTCCATGTCTGTATGTTTATCCTTAAGAGATACTAGTAGGTAGTGTATGGTGGCCCCACATCAAATAGAGGAGTATCTAAAGAAACTCATTGTTCTGCAAGCTGTCTTCAGGATTGTAGGGTTTGTCCCAATTACATTCTTCTCATTTGGAAAATAAAGCACTTTAAAAACATATTGACCAAGTTAGTCACACATAAAAGGACTTTGGAGCCTGAAAGAGGAAGAAAGGCACTTATAATTATAAATCAAAGGGACTCCACCAACTTCAGAGCAAAACAAAACTGTAGAAAAAGCTAAGATGAGAGAAGCTTCATGTTGTGGAGAAATTGAGCCCAGCAAAAGGACACTGAGAGGATCATAGCCCACATATTGCTCAAAAGTGGTCAGGACAGGACGATGAGGTAAGGATGTAAGTGTTTCTTGGTTTGCCCATGCCTATGTATATCTTATTTTGCTTGAAGAATATTCTACTGGTTTGAAGAAAATTCTTCTAGTTTATAGTAATTGAAACTGTACAAACTCTCTATCTATCTGTAGGCCTTGACTATGTGCCTCTTGAAAAGTGAATTTTAAATTAAAGCATCAACAAGATAGGAGCTATGAAAAAGATAAGCTTAAACTGGTGGGCAGCTTCAACACAGAATTCTAGTATTAAAATCTTCACTCCAAAAAAATCCTTCTCCAGAAGTAGCGTCAGATTTATCAGAAAAAGGTGCAATAATCTGGTTCGTGATATTCAAGAAAAATAGCCAATTGGATGACTAGCCAAAGGATCCTAACTAATCTGCGCTACACAGGAATCACAATTATTTCATAGATTTTGTTGGTTGGTTGTGTGCATGGTGGCTGATTTTCACTGTCCTGTGAAAATTCTTAAACGCACAGAGAGGTGTACTTCCAGTAAGATATATATGAAATAATACAAAGTTTGAAGAGTCGTAGGACAAAAGGAATTATTATACTGTTCTTTATTTTATTTTGATGTCTGTTACTTTCCTCTTGACCTTGTCCCTCACTGACAAGCTTTTATTCAGTGAATTAGTCTTCGTTAGCTATTTGCCTAAGAAACATTCCAGTAGATGACATCCTGCAAGATTTGGAAAAAACTCTGAAGGTCCCTGAACTAAGTTTAGTTCTGTTCTAGTTATTTTTGCTCATATGCATCTTTGTGTGGCTCTCACTGTAACTGTTCCAATCCAGTTTAACAAAGCAAAGCTCCATTTAGCAAATACACAATGAAGGCACATTTGTATCCTTTCAGTTTCTTCCAGTAAGTTGATGCCACTTGATGGTGGTTGAGTATAATAATATCTGTCTCTGGGTGGATTTAACATCAAAATGTGTAAAGTAGTGTGAACATCTGATTAACATATGGAAATATTTTTTAAATAAGGCTTTCTTTTCAAGTGCTGAAAGTTTGACAGTCTTTTATATTGTTTTATGATGCTGCGGTAGCAATTCCATGGTTATAGCTATAATCTGCTTTCACATTTTATTTTGAAAACTCAAGCCCTTCTGCATCTCAGTTTTGAGAAACTGAAGTACAGAGTATGACATTTTTCATGTGTGGTCTTCAACAGGAGACAGAATGTACTTACGGGAAATAAACAGATGAGATCCATAAAAATGTGAAAGTTTGCATAACCAACCATTGTTCTTTTGAAAAAGCTTCCAAACCTACCATAAAGAACACAGACCGCTGTATATATATGCATAGAACACTGTTTCATATAGCAAGATAGAATGGCGCTATAAAGAAAAATATGGGAAAAGTTCATACTCTTAAACACTGAACTTTTGTGATTTTACTTAACAAAACTTTAACACAGAATGTCCAGAAAATCCAGCTTTAGTTTTTAGAACTTTTAATAAAAATGCTAATTTTCAGTCAGACATTGTTGCTTCAAGTGAGCAGAATGGGTTATAAAACTTGGTTTGCTTTCCCTCACATGAGTTCAAAGCTGAGGCAGGACTAAGCCATAGTAAACTATTCTCCTTGAGATGGTCAATTTGACTTGAACTTGGATGGATATTTTCAGCAGCTCACTCACTGAATTGTGATGTCTAGCTGAAAAAATGAACAGACAGAAGAAATGCATTAAAGATATGACAGGAAAAAGTATGAAAAAGCATCAAGTATGGAAAGGAAAACACAATAAAACACTGTGCAGGAAGGAACTGAAATATGTCTCTAATAAGTCCTCTTTTGTGACAGCTAGATATCCTGTTTCTTATATGGCTGTCAAGTAACCCTTCAGTTTTTCGGAATTTCTTTTCCACAGCAGAACCTCTGGAACCAGAAGTCATCTACAAATTAAGGGCAGTAATAACAGTGTTTCTTTTGTCAGCTGCCTAACTGATGGAATTGAGAAAGGCATGCAAATTCACCAATTTTACATACTGCTTACTGTCTGGAACATCTCACTGGCTCAGTAGCAATTCCGTAGTGATCTTGTCTGTGGAGGAGGAGCTCAAGTGTCTCCTGTGTGCAGTCAGGGGTGCATTTATTTCTTGTGTGACCAAACCCTGATACTTTGTGCCTGACCTCTTTCCTGTAAGCTGCAGGAATGTTGTGACTGCCCTTGAGAATACGCATGCCCAGAGGTCAATGTCAATGCCATCACCCACTAGGACATCTGAGATTTCTGCGAAATGTCGGTTTGTGGAACTGGGTCTCATACCCAAGAAAATCTTCCTTAGTCCGCTATTCCATGGGACATAACATCACAGGAAAAAAAAAATTTAAAAAAAGAAGAAAAAAAGTTGCTTTTTAATGTTAATGTTAAGAGGAATGTTAAGATCATTCACTCTTTTTTCAGCTGCACTACAAATCATTCTTTCTCCCAGTGCCATACACACTCTTGAGAAACTTGGAGCAAATTTTGTACTGCATTTGTGGTGAAAAATAACCGAGGTATTAAGGACTGTGTTTTTAACTTTTTGAAGGCTACTTAAAAAGAAAGTCCTTTCAAATGACTTGAAAAATATTTTTTAACAGTATTCCACATTCACTATTTAAGAAGTGTCCTAAATAAAGATATTAAATTGAAACTGAAAAATGGAAGAGCACATGAGGCAGTCCCACAGGCCATGAGGACATCTCCCTCATTCCACATAGACAACCCACGAATAGTTTACCCAAGACTTTTCTAAATACCCCTAATAAGCTGCAACTTCTGGTGTGGTTTGGAAATTCCAGAGAGACAATATCAAATAAATTAGCCATAATGATGTTCGTGCAATGTTTGTTTCACACACAGCTGCTGGGTCCACATGCATTCACAAAAATTCACATTTTTTTCAATAGGCACAGAAAGTGATTATGCATCTCTTGCACTCTGTACAAAAAATAAACAACTTCAGAACTCCAGTGCAGCCACCCTATTTGAAATGGCCTGGGTAACATGTAACACAACTTCTGAAACTTGCACCAAAGCTCTCAAGGTGTTCCCAGCCTTCCAAGTGCACGTGGGCTCTGCATTTGGGTGGTTTGTGGCAAATTTGCTTTTCCTGTGCTCTCCCTATAAGAGCAAATGAGAACAAACAACTTCAGATTAAGATTTTTTTTTTTAATTTCATTTTTTCTGAAGTCTGTTACAGGGCCCTGAGTGCATGTCATCTTGGACTGTTACAGGGAAGAACAACCTCCAGGGGGTTCTGAATCAAAATCACAGGGATTCACACTACAGCAGTGAATGTTTTAAATCAGCATTTTGGGTTAGTCACCTACCACACCAGAAAAACCTTCCATTTGAGATAATATAAAAACCAGAAGCACAAGCAACAAGGAAAGCATGTTAATGGAGACACAGACTGAGAGAAATGTTTTTGTTTTTATAAGACTGGAGGTGGATTTGGATAACAGCTTCCTGTCTGGCAGCTTGTGCTCTCAGCTAGCTATCTGATTATTAGAGTAGAATAGAGGAGTAGGTATAATGTGGCTGAGTATCATGCCAAAATTCCTAGGAAGACATGGGGTCAGGTTGTTAATTGGAATGGAGCATAACTCACCAAGACTAAAAACACTACAGTAGTAACTGGTGCATCCTGATGAAAACAGGCATTCTATGCTTCAAATCTCTATTTCAGGTAAAGTGAAATGTGCATTTGGAGAAGAAATTATATTGTGGTGTTTACACAAAATTACTCCAGCAGCAAAGCTATAAGCATTTCATAATGACTCTATAGGTATTGGTCCTGGTAATTAATGTCTGGTTTTGTGTTTGTATTTTCTTTTTTTTTCTATTTTGGTGAAAAAGTAGTAAGCTGTTAAATATCAGGGATAGTTCTACAGGATTTTTTGAACATTAAGGGGTATTTAGCATCTAGACTCCCTCTGTACACAACAATATCCTGCTTATTTTAGAGATATTTTTTAGGATGAAAATTAGGATTAATTGCCCTCTGGAAATAACGACATTTCTTCAGATTGACTGAGGGGCCGAGATTACTTTTTAGGACAATACACATACATTTTAGAGAGCTAAAATGCATTTCATCTTGGATAAATCAATACTTGTTCTGTTCCAAGGAAAGAGATGTAATCTCCAAGTCTATAGTGAACTCCATGGAGATGGAACACATGGCAGACTACTTCCACTCAGGGTATTGTTGTGAGTCTAATGGCATATTGGGGTTTTTTTTAGTTAAACTTCAAGGAATCTGTTCTAAATTTTCTCCTTTTCCCTATATTATCTGTTACAGAACTGTTATAACAGTCAGTTTGATTTTTCCGTGTATGGTTTATAGTCCAGCAAGGATGGTGAAGGCAGCACCAGACTCTTTTGCTGATGACTGACAGAACAAGGTAACTGCTCTTTTAGATCACATATGAAAGGATAAAAGATGAAATTATGTTGCTTTCTCCTGTCAAAAAAACAGCCAAAGTATTAGAAGTTATAAGGACTCACTTGTATTATAGTAGGTGGTCAATGAACTTTTTCTGTACTATATGACTACACTAAACGAGGTAATCTCTACAGCAGTTTATCACATCTTTGTGATATTTTCAGGATGGTTGGTGAAAGATTCATGTGGCACAAAAACTAATAATAGGCTTAATTTCTGCTTCAGAAACAAAACAAAACAAAAAACAAAACAAAGCAAAACAAAACTTTGTGCTATTTGAAAATTGCGAGGAAGAGAATGATCTTAAAGATGGATTTGGAATGGCCTGCTTGTCTATTTGTTTACTGTGGAAACTATGTTAAACCTAACAGGTCCTATGGCACTTCTTTAACCATGATATAAACTCTACATTTTCAAAGAGGTGAAAAACCTTTTCCCTGGTAAACCTATCCCATCATCCTTATTGTCTCTTCTGCTTTGTCTTGCTCCTTCTGGAATGGCCAGCTGCAGCTGGTAGCACTATGTTGGTTAGCTAGTTTCCTTCCTTGCAACTGTTCTTTTTATGCCATCATACTTCCTGCCTCATCCGCTCTTATAAAATGAGAAAAATATCCCCAAATGATTGTCCTTGCAGGTGGATTTCAGGGCCTGACAATTTTGACACACAGTGCTATGTTCTAGTTGCAATCCAGACCAGGAGGGATTAGTATCAAGTTGCACTGTAGGCTTTGCGATTTTTCTCCATATGCTGTCTGCTTTTCCTCTAGCCCAGAATTGTTGTGCCACCTCTTCTCCAACCTCGCCTACCTCTCTTACCTCTCAAGCATTAGAATGGCCCTTTTTTTCTGGTGTGTTGCCCTTTGTTTGAAGAATCCCAGGAACTATGTTTCATAGTTTCTGTGTTTCTCAGTCACCAATGGGTTAAATATCAAAAAGAACAAGGTAGGGTTTCACACAGCCTGTGGGTAAGTGATAAGAAAGGCATGCTGTGGCTACATAGAGCCATAAATACTCTGAGGTGTGCTGCAAAATGCTGGAACCCTCCCTTCTATTTGGCAAGCACAACTTCCATTCAGTTGTGTTAGTACACAAAATGTTGAGAAATAGCTAAAATGAGGAATGTTTTCAACATTGGTTGTAACTTGTTTTGCTCAAACTTATTCATATTTAAACTGTCACCTAAGAATTGTACATATATTGAGTGTGGTCCATTCACTGGTTTATGCATCCAAAATACTCCAGGGCTGTCTCAAATCCACAACAAGTTTCCATGGATGTTATATTTGCATTTAGATGAAAACTGTGTAAAATCACACATTGATGGACAATTTCCTGGTAACTAAAGAAGAGTCTTATTTGTTTAGTCCTCTACAGAGATTAACGTACACTTGGTGAATTAGTGTCTTATGTTTGTGAGAGTAGGACAGTAAAGCTGCAAAGAAATAACAGCATATCCTATTTGTGGCTGAATCAGATCCCAGAATTCTTTCAGTAGCACCCAAATTTGCTAATTGATATTGGTATTCACTGTGTAAATTCAGAAGAAAACAAAAAAATAACATCAAAAACCAGAAATCATTTCAGAAGTGCATGGGTATGTATATATAATTAATGTGTGTACATACGCATGCAGATACATAGACATGTACATACGTAGACATGTACATACGTATATAAACATATACATGGACATACACACAGACACATACACACATACATGGTCTTGTAGCCATCTTATTAATACAAAAGTTGAACAAATAGTAGCTATCATAGAGTGTAATTCACAGTGATATTGTTCCATCCTGATCTTATTCATAAGTTCTCAGTCAGTTTTTCAAGAATATATCTAAGAAAAAAGCATAGCCCTCTGTGAAGACCATATATAATATATTATGGCTACAAGAAAAACAATCTAATTTGATTTTCAAGGTTACATATAGCTTTTTAAAGTTAACCTCAACTTACACAGTAAAATTTCTGGCAATTATTAATTAATTTAACTTTTAGAAGGTACTAATTAGGAGGAAAAATGCCACGTTCTTAATAAAATGGAATATACTTTTAAAACTTTTGCCTTTCATAGGTTTTGTGAAGTTTTCAAATAAATTTGCTCAAAAAATAGGGGTCAAATAAATTAAAGGGTTCCAGAGTAATTTGAAAAATCATCAGAACACCATTGAAACATTTTTTTAATATGTACTCCTTTTACATTCATAAAAGGAAAACAAAAATCAACATATTAACCTGTTAAACTCGGATTTGTTACTTGAATAAGCAATACCATTTACATCCCTACTTGCATTTTAGTTATTGGTATGTATCAAGAAACTAACACACATTTACTGCCAAGATTAATTAGAATTTCAAAAAATTTCCAGAGCATTGCAAAACAGTTGTACTACAAAAACAAATGTATATCATACACTTTGCGTGCTTGTAGCAATATAAAACTAACTACTTAATTTAAACTAAACAGGTAACTTGTAGGAAGACTTTTATGATAAATAGAAGAATCATTAATCATCTAGAACTACAACTGTTCTACTTACTAGAGTCAACAGAAACCACTAACAGTGACATTTGTTTTTTCATGCTGGAATCTTGTGCTGAATATGCCTTCAACAACTTTGCAGGCAGTTTCTGGACAGCCTCATTTGTTATGCAGTTATCTGTTGTGTAGTTAAAAGGTACCTGTTTATTTTGGGGGTGCAACAGTTAATTAATTGGAGAAAAACTTTTTATAAATATTTCAGTATCAATTATTCTCAATTATGTAGCCTTGAGTGAACTGAAGAGCCTGCATTTCTGACAAAAAAAAAAAAAATCAGCTTGGACATTGAGGACCTTAGGTCCCACTCTGCAACCTCAGGGTGCTGAAGACATGCTTTTATTCACTACTATTACTGTTACATGCACTTTCATACTTGAAAATTAAAACTAGTTTTCTACCCTCAAAAATACTTTTCTTGCAATAACATATGTAAGCCTTCTGTCTCCAGGAATGAGCAATAATACTGGACATATCCAGATATAAAAGTGTCAAGTTAAGACAATACGCATGCACACTTCTCAAATTCAGCAATTTATGTCCTTAAGTTTGAAGTCTTAGAGGCCTGAGGAGGGCAACCCAGTAACAAAATCTGTCAAGTCATCTCCAGCTTCTCCAATGATGCTGCATCCTGACTAAAACTTTGAGAGATGTTCAGCACTCACTGACAAGCCTATCAGTGGCAGGACTAGGTCTATACAGATTTGGATTAAAAAGGGGCTTTTCCTGGACAGCTTAAGAACCACTACTAAGAAATTGAGTTGGAGACAGGTGGAGCACACTACATGTGATCAACAAACAGCTTTTATGTCTTAGTGTGATTTTCTAGGGCTGTGAATACTAGGAAAACTAATGCCCAAGAGTTCACTCATTTATAAAACCCAACATTTCAGAGGTATCTCGTCTGGATCTAACTGCAGTGCCAAAGGAGCTGGGAAACGTGAGGCAGGGACATTTGAACTGGCTGCTAAGAAGACAAGTTTCCAGAGAGAGAAGCTAAACTAAATGAAGTTTCTCTTCAAAGTGGCTGGGAGACTGATTAGGATGTAAAGCTGATCAGCGGGTCACACAAAAAACTTATCAAACGCTTATTATCTGCTCTCAGTTTGCCGCACTTTCTCATGGCACAAACATGCCAGGCAATCAGAAAGATGATGGAAAATGGTGAATCAGTGATGCTTGTTCACTTTGACAGGTAGATTGGACCTACATATTCACAAGAGAAAGGATGATGATAGCTTGAAAGCTATCCATTGTAAGATCTGTGATTCTTCTGTACCTAGGCACTAAAAATGGATATGTTTCTAAAATAATTTCCTCAAAAAATTCGAAAAATTTGTGTCAGAAGTGTCACCTGTGAAGCATATCTCATGACCTCAGAGGCCTAGACAGGAATTCAGGCTATTCCTAGCAAATTCTGGCCTCAGAGGCAACAAAGAAGAGTCAGCTAGTCAAAGTGCTAGTTTCAGGAGTTGAGGCAATTTAAATACAGAGTCTCAAAGTCTAAGACAAGGGACCAGAAACATTCATATAAAGCCTGGAGTTTGAAACAGTTTGGATGCTTTCCAGACCTGGCTGGCATGGAAGCATGAAGCATTCATTCAGTTATTTATTCAAGTGCAGGAAACTAAGGAGACTGTGAAATCTGTAACATTTCTCATGGTCATGTTCATATTCCCAGTGCTAGGCCTGTATGCAGTATTTTGCAGCCAGTCAGACATTCTTTGAATGTATGGGAAAGATTAGCAGGCTCACAGGAGATGGTCTTGGTCACTTAGATCAAACAGAGCTCAGTTTTGCAGGGTTCTATTTATATCTCCAAAGGTTCATCTACCAAATAATCCTCTCTTCTTCTGTATTCAACGTTTACTTTAAATTATAGTAGAAAAGTAATTGTGAACTAAAATAGCAACAATTTCCTAAAATCATCTGCCTGTTCAGCATATTCAGGTTCAATGCAAACAGAAGGGACTCCCAGCTGTCCTAATGCTTGACTGGGATCAATGCTTGCATGAAGAATACATGGGTGAAAGTAACTTTAGGGATGATTCAGGTGAAGTTGATAGAGGGAATGAAATACATTTACAAAGCTGCCCTCTGCAGCATCGCATCCTCTACCTGTCATACCACATCCTCCTTAGGAAGATCCATTTGGATACCTTTCTGTTTCTTGAATGTTCAAACTGCCATAGCTGTCAAAAGTGTTGCTTTCCACACACCATGTATAAGAATCTTTTTCCTTGGGACTCAGTTTTAGACTTGCTGACCAGCTATCATCCCAGGATGAAACTATACTAGCTATCTCTTCTTAGATAGGAACCTCTAAAAAAACCCCAGCCAAACATTCTTTCTCAGACTCCATGGTTGGTGAAAAGCGTAACAGCCAAGTTGCTGCTTAATGTTATCAGTGTTTCCATGAAAAAAATACAACTGAAGTCCCACTCTCTCAGTTTTTATTTTCAAAGACTTCCATGGGAATGTGTGAAGGAATTATCTGATTCAATGCCGTCCCCCCCGAAATTCCATCAAATACAGAAATGTTGAGGCCATACAGTGTTCTGAGGACCTCCTGGCAAGTTGCTTGTGGGAAGGTTTACAGTAGTCACCTCACAGGAGTGTCAGAGAACAAAATTCAAACAAATAGCTCTTCTTCAGTCCAGTATTTTCACAAAACACTTTACAATTCATAACAAAGTTGATACCCATAATGAGGATGCAAAGTTTCATCTCTAAAGATCAGAAGGAAGAAGGAAGAAAAAAAGAAAGATATCTTGTGTTACCTTGTAGCATTCAGACAGATACAATAATTATTACTAACACATAAGGACTAAGATAGGCTGAAAGATTAAAATATAATTAAGTGGTCAGGGAATCAATCCACTTCTTAGGTAAAGGAAATGAACATTTTATAGGCAAATGCTTAATTGTATATTGCAAACCACAATTATAAAGTGACCTGTACCTAGAAGCAGAACTGATCCCTTGGAATCATAATCTTTAAATGTGTTGTGTGTGTATAAATAAATAAATATAAATTTTATTAATAATAATTTTAAT
>NW_010116953.1:0-4767 GCF_000699245.1 Pterocles gutturalis
GACATGACCCATGCATTCAGGCCCAGCATTGCCTCATCCCTTCTGGCCTTAAAGGCTATGACTCTTAAGCATTTTCTGAAAAATTGAGGTCCAGAGGGCAACATGAAAGTTTTTTTCCTGTTGAAGTCAGATTGCCCTGTCTCTACAGACATTTCCTGTAATAAGAAATAAAAATAAATAAAACTAACCACATTAAAGCTGATTCCTACATTCCAGAGTTTGATCCTGAAGTTTGACCCTGTCTTTTCCTACAGAAATTTAGGGAAAGTAGTGGCAATAGTTTCACCCTATGAATTTTCACATTCATGCATTCTTGTTTTTGTTGGACAAAACAAAACAAATAGTGCATTAAACCTATAAGTACATATTTTTCTTATTTACTGAGTTGGACAAGAGGGATTGTTCTTATTGTCATTCTCTACCATAGCACAGAAAGTTCAAAGAGCAAGTGTCAGTCGTTCCTTTGTTGATGTTCAGAGAGACATTATACTGTCTGTCTGGATGTTGTGGCAGGTGATTTAAATTAGAGTATCCATCCTCTTCCTCTGTATTAATATGTGTTATCTGAGAACTCATTTGTGGTTCAATAATGATCCTCTTAAAAGACAGACTGAGTGATTTGTGAAGGAGAAATAAAAAGAAAAGCAGAAAGAGGGAGGGAATAGGAGAATAAGTCACACCTCAAATGCCTTAAGGCAATATATTTGTATTCGAGTGTAACTTCTCCTTTTCCTCCCTCAGGGGAAGAATTCTTCTCTTCCCACCAGCTCAGCCTAGGTCTGCATCCCCAGGTTTAGAGACACTTAGGGTGACATGAAACCAAGTAAATGTATGGCCTGGTATGTGCTTTTTTCATTATTGAGTGTTAAGGGTTAAAAATCTGTGTCTGTATTCAATTGAGAACAAAGTTCACAGCTGCAAATAGCTGCTGAAGCTGTTTAATCACACAGAGGAGGTAGGAAGTGCTGTCCAGAGCCTAATATCATCTTTTCAGAGGGAGAAGTGGGAAATGAGAGTATGGGGAAAAAGACACAGACAGGACTTAACATATAAGAGAAGTGACCCCTTGTGGCAAAGGCTAACTACACACTGGACTGACCTAACAAGAGTGTAGCTAACAGGGTGAAGGTAGAGATGATTGTCTCCTCTCCATCACTTGTCAGAATGCAGATGGAGCTCTGGGCTCCTCAGTAAAAAAAAAAAAAAAAAAAAAAAAATCCCATAAAACACATAAATACTAAAACTGATCAAGAGGAGAGCCACCAAGATGCTTAGGAGCTGAAGAACTTGGTTTATGTGTTGCCTCACTACACTGAACCGTCGAGGGAGTTTTTTTGTGATTCCCCGAAAAGGAGCACCGGCTAAGTGGAGTCAGGCAATGACTCAAGGAACAATGCAACACAATTTTATTTACCTCAGCAACTGCAAAAACATCACAAACCAACTCCTCCGAGGCAAGCACCAAATCACACTTATCAATAATCTCTACACATCTCTTATCAATTAAACAAGCACCAAATAACGCTCAATCATTATTTGAGGCAAAAAATTACGCAAAAGTCAGAGTGAGAAAGAGTTGAAAAGTAAGAAAGGGGGGCAAGAAGGGATAGATAGAGAGACGCATACAAAGAGACAAACACGAACACAGAGAACATCACCAATCCCTCGTTCCAACACGTGTCTTCTCTTCAGGCAGAAGTCTGCCCATTGTTTGATACATAAACATGGATCATCCGGGAGGGGATGGGTAGCGATCTGGTCCCTGACAGTTTACAGGGACGGACTCTGACAACTCGATTTGTTCAGCCTGGAGAAGAGAAAGCTAAGTAGAATCCAGGTGCAGTATCTCACTGCATAAAGGGGCTATGGAGAAGATGAAGCCACACTCTCAGTGTCCTTTTCGCTGTCAGTGAAAGGACAAGCAGTAATGGTCATAAATTACAGGTAGAGTGGTCAAATATTGGAAGAGATACCCAGAGAGGGTGTGTAATCTCCATCCTTGGAGATTTGCTGAACTTGACTGGACAAGGACTGGGCTTACCTCATCTAGCTTTGAAATTAGGCCTGCTGAGCAGGAGTTTGGACCAGATGGACTTCAGAGGACCCTTCCAAATTAAGTGTATTATGAGACTGAAGGGAAGATTCATCACAGCTTTTATCAGACAATGCCCAAGGGAACAGTAGTAGACCACCTGAAATAGCTTATCTCTTCTATTTTCTTGTAGCTTGGAGAGAAAAAATTACAACCTGAGAAAAAGACTGGATACTACTTTATTTAGTAACTCAGATTCTCTGCAGCACCCAACTATGGTGGGAGCCCATTTTTCTTTTTGCAAAACTTGGCTCACAGATTGCTGGCTCTTCTGCAAAATGCTGTGCACTCTTCCCTTTTTCCTCCAGAAGTTCCTCTACCAGTAGAACAGAGGATGTATTAAAGTCATGATATCAAGAGAAAAGGTTCTAAAAGGCTGGCGTCTCACCTGCTGCCTCAGATATTTCAGATGAGCAGAGGTATATTTAATTTAACACAAAACAAATACAAAGACTGACAAAGTGAAGGCAGGGACAGAGTGAAGGATCGTGCTCCAAGGACAAAATTAAACCAGTTGAAAGATCCTGTTAAGGACAGAAGATGCCGTGGAAAAGAACAGGCAGGCTTAGTGGAATGTGAATCTGTAGGGTGATAGTGAGACTGTGTAACTGGAAACCTGTCATTAGAGATGCATGAGCCAGAGCTGAGACGTGTATCAAGGAGTCTGGGCACCCCTAAGATGTGTGGCAGAACCCTAGTGTGTACCTTGAGCTCCAGAGATCCCTAAGAGTGTGGATATAATACAAGAGCTCAAGTAAGATCTGTGGCAACGGTTTTTGCATCAGTTTGAGTACTGAATGTGTGTAGCGCTGAATGGGGCACATAATTATTATTCTTACTGCTATTTGCATAGCAACTGAGGTTATGATGACACTGAAGTTGTTCAGGTAATATTTTAATACAACCATGACAATTGACTCTACTTTCACAGCAATTGCTTCCAGGGATTCCCTGTAGTCTTCTCAGAAATGTCCTTTTGTTTCTATAAATACTAATGCATATATGAAAAGAATTTTATGGATACATGGAGCCTTGTGACCTTTCTGTTTTTCTGCATCTCAAACAGGGGAACAGCTGGGAGAACAGATTTAGGAAAGAAGGCATGCCTAGGCAAATTGCTCTAGAAGAGGATTAGGGGTGGAAGGTAGGTGGTGTGTACAGTAATTCAGTGAGTAAAACCATCAAGGATGTAGTTGGACTGGTTTATGACTGGCAAGTGTTAGAGTAAAATGCTGACTGAAGCTCAAGAAATATAGAGATCTGTGAGAATGTGTTTGTCAACCTAGAGAGTCATGCAAGAATCATTGCTTGACTGTAGATAATTATTTCAAGTTGCTTCCTGGGCTTGTAGTTTTTGGCTTTGTAGGTTTGTTTTCTTTCTCTCATTTGTGAGTCTGGGAGGGAACATGGGGAAAAAGAGGAAGATTTAGTCTCTAATGACCTGTCCATTTGAATCACCATTCTGAGAAAACTGCACGATAAACAAACAAACAAACAAACAAACAAACATATTTAAAACTTCCAGTTCCTAAGGTTGATATAGCGGCAGATCCCACATCCCTTCTTGCAGTGCTTCTTCAGGTGAAATGAACAGCTACTTTCTCACAGATCCAGAATTGCTTTGTCGAACAGGAGTTTCTGGTGTAAATAATCCGTGCATATAAGGAGGCACAGAAGATGTTGTCATATAACACAACCCTAGGAAATTAAAAGATACATCTCAGTGATGTTCCGGTGACATCATGTGATCTATATTTGGACTGTTTGTAAACATGCTGATTTGCCACTGGAATGTAGAGTTATTTCCCCCTTGAAGACATTTTATTTGTGCTAGGTAGTCCTGTTGGGTCTGGTGCATGTGATCGAGCTGTGCCTTGCCACACATTGCTCCTTATACAGGACATGAATTTGGAGATCCATAGCAGATACTATGGTATCTATGCTCCTTCGTCATTGCACATGTGACAAACGTGGGAAAGTAAGAGACAGCACAAGTCTTATATAATTTACTGGGGCCCATCAGATAGAATCACACTTGTCCTAAGTTATGAAGGCTTACCAATTTGTTGCTTCTTTTGAAAAAGCTGTTCCATCCTCCCAGTACCAGCCGCTCCTTTCAGATACGTATGATAACCCAACCCAGTAAAACTCTGAATTCTGTGGCAGAGAAACCTGTAAGTATGAGAAAATAATCACAACGATATTTCAAAAATAAGACCTAAGTTCCTGTATCTTCAAACTGTGAAGGTTCTGCTACCAAAGGAGATAACTCTTACTCAATAGGAGAGTTACCATGCTTGTTTTCCATGGGGCACTGCTGACTATTCTGATTATAGGATCATTCAAATACCATTTTTTATTGATTTTCCACAAGACAAACATACCCTGGATCTGTAAAAACACTTATTTTTTTTAAAGAAAAAAAAAACCAACCAAACAAAAAAGCAGCTTTATCTGGTCTGCCTTTAGGTATCTGCAGTTGAGATACAGATATGAGAGCCCCATTTAAGCCCCAGTTAGAGTCAGCAGAAGTGTGGCCAGCAGATCCAATGGAGCCTGAGAAGTGGTTAATCTCACCCAGTGGGAGTGCTACTGAATAGTGACTGTATTGGCCAGATCTCCCACTGACTGTCATGGAGCCTGAGCAATTAATAAAATATAGTATATAATATAAT
>NW_010116954.1:0-2548 GCF_000699245.1 Pterocles gutturalis
GGGTGCTACCTGGGTTCTGGGTCCTAGGGCAGAGCCCTGCTCAGCCCTCCTGCACCTGCAGCTCCCCGCGCATGTCCTGTGGCCATTTAATGTCACCATGCGTCTCAGGAGGGTGTTGTGCTGGCAGGGGGGTGACGGGCGCGTCGTGCTCTGTGCAGTGCCACCCGGCAGCGTCACAGCCGGGCTCGGAGCTGCCCGAGGCATCCACCCCTGCTCCTGCCCGCAGCGGAGGCGCGGGAGGATTGCTGAGCCGGGAGCCGTGCCGGCCGGGGATGCTGCGGGGTGCAGGGGTGTGTATGTGCCCATACGCCGTGTGGGTGCACTCAGAGGAGGGATTTTCTGCACGAGAAGACAAAAGCAGCTCCCTGGAGGAACCGAGGTGCAGAAATGCCTCTGGAGGGACCTCATCCCCACTCGACTCACAGCTACGGAGGCGTGTGCCATTTTCTGAACGTGATGGTGCATAAACCCTTGTTTCCTCGTTCAAAGGGCAATGGGGAGTTAACAATGGGAACTTCGGCCCCGGCAATGCCAGGGATGTTAGAAAAGCCTCGGAGGGGCTCTGCCAGAGCCTGGGTGATTAGATGGCACGCTCCGCTCCGCGATTACACCCGTGGGACGGAAAACTGAGAGCGGAAAAAATCAGGGAAACTGCGCTCCAAAACCAAATCATGGATTCAGCAAACTTCCTCAGCTTGTGGTAGCCAGAAGATGTTAATTTACTGAAAAGTATTAATTATTTGAATTTCTGTTCTATCATACAATCATCTATTCAAACTAAATTTGAGGATTCCCTGGGGCACGGGGCGGTGCGTGGCCATGCCGGCGGTGCAGCACCTCTTCCAGCAGGAAAGCTCGGGGGGATAAAATAAAACTCATGGGGACCTGCGCGGCCAGCCTGGAATTCCTGTTTCATTAATATTTATATGGATAAACGTAATTCTTCCTCTTGATTGAGGGGAAAAAGGGAAATGCAGCTGATCAGAGAAGAGGGGACGCAGCAGTGTCACTTGCCAAAGAACTGCTGACGAACCCTCTGACCCACCCCACACACCGGCTCCAGATGTGGCTCCTCAGCAGTTGCCATATGGTTAAAAAAAAGGAAAAAAAAATCCAAACAATTAAAAAGCTTCATAACAGCATTAGGGGCCAGTTCCCACTGCACTATTTCAAATTTAATTTTTACACATGGGGTACCTTCCCTCTCCGTTCCTAAGAGCACAGGGGGTCTGCACAGCACCTCCCTCTCCCAGCGCTCGACCCCGAAGCGGCCGCTGGGCTTGTAGTAACCCGGACAGACCCCTCTCCCGTGGATTTGGGGGGTTTGCCCTGAGCTGGCGCCAGCCCCTCGCACCCCAAACGGCATGAGTCTCCCTGCAGCCCGCGGCCACCAGTGTCCCTCAGGGCAATGGGAACCGCACCCCCCAAAAACATCTCCGGGAGCTTTGCTTTCGTCTCTCCATCTCGCTGTCGGTTACAAACACGCTGGACGCCTGACCTCCGAACCACAGCATCACCGCTTGGGTGAAACCTGCTCCTGGGCGTCTGGAGAGCCCGTGGCTGCGGTAAAGGATCGCAGGGGGGTTAAAGAAAGCCTCACCGAGGGGGGATGCAGCCTGGACCAGAGGGCAAACACAGAAGGATGCGCGGCTGGGGAGGGGGGCTGTGAGCAAAGGGCCTTTCATCTTCAATTAAAAAGTGAAAGAACAAAATTAGCAGCAACAACAGAAGTTTTCCTGCCACCCATCAGAACCTCCTTCCGCTCAGGAAGGTGCCTGAGCTCCCTGCCCGCGTTCAGGGTGGTCGGTGCAGTCAGCGCCCAGCAGGAGGGTAGCCCACGGTCACCTCGGGCGGTGGTACCCAGGTCCCGGCGCTGACAGGGGCGTTTCTGACCTCACCTGTCCAGTGACATCTTCACTAATTCATACGGAGCCAGCTATACACACTGCATATGTACAGGTATTTTCATAAGGCATAGAATATCTTTGCATTGAAAATAAATGAACATTATTAAATTTAATTTAATATATACTTTCTTTGAGGTGTTTATGAAAATATTTTTTTTCTCTATACTTTCGTATGTGACATGATAGAAATATCTCATGGGAAGTACAGGTGAATATATCTTATCTTTATAAAGGCATATACAACTTTGAGGCAGTGTTTCTGATGGACAGCAGAATTCCTAAAGAATTTGTATGTGCTTCTGTGTTTGGAAATCATATGAAATTGACTTTAAGAAGTAACTTGATTAAAAAACCGCACCAATGCACAGCCAGAGGCTGACAATTAAAACTAATACATAGCCACATGAACAATATATTTATATAGGTAATATATTTTTTTTTTCAGGATGATTGGTACTAACATATAGTATTATACATTTGGCACTACCGTTTGCCATTGGTCCAGCAATTGGCAAAAAAAAATTGGTTTCCTATGTATAAATCTGTTTGAACATTAGATCTGGCTAGACATATTTACTATTTATAAAAAAATATTTAGACAGTAAGCTCACGCTGAATAACTAGGTCTACTGTATTCTGGA
>NW_010116954.1:2560-3136 GCF_000699245.1 Pterocles gutturalis
CAGGAGCACAGCTTTCTCGTGTTCCAGGTGAACAAAACTGTGGCCGTTCGCCTGCAACACACAAACGGGGAGAAGAGAAATCAGAGGAGAGCCCGCTTCATGTCTTCATTTCGGGGGAGCAAAGGGATATATGAAAATTAAACAGTGGGATGAAATAACTCATAATCTTATTATTTCTGGCAAAGAGGCGTTTGTAGCAGTGAGAGCAGGTTTGTCCCCTTGGCCCGGTCCTGCACCCCCGCTGCCAGCCCTCGGTGACCCCGGGGGCTCCTTCCCAATGGCAATGACTCTGTGGCTGCACGATGCTCTGCGCATTTTCAGAGGCAGCAATAACCCTGGGGTGCAGGAGTTTCAAGGGCTGTGAACCTCAGGAAGCTCACGCTGCCGGAAGGCAAAGGCGCCGGCTCGGGTCGGATGCAGACGTGCTGCACAGAGCAGGAAAAACCCCTGAACCAACTGTGCTGCCCCAGTGCTCGTTAACCGGCTGGTTCGTTACAAACAGTCAAACTCCACACACATTCCCGACGCTTTCCCGAGTGTCAGCCCCAGCAGAAGATCCCCCGTTCCAGCAGCCGG
>NW_010116955.1:0-18497 GCF_000699245.1 Pterocles gutturalis
GGTGGTGGTGGTCCTGACACCGAGACATCTGCTCTGGCTGCTCTCAGCACGGCAGGATGGAGCAGGGGTGGAAGAGGTCGTCACGCAGGGAAGGGAGGTCTGCCATGTACCCCCCAACGTGACATGGTCGAAGCTGTAACAGGCATGCGGGGTTGTTACCTATTCAGTTGCAAAGCTTCAGACAGAGAAAACAGTGGGCAAAAAATGCCTGCTGCGTTGGGTTCAGCATAGCATCATCCCCTGCGGAGGTTCAGCTGATTACAGTGCTCTGCCTTTTTTACCAAAGTGATCAATAGCGCAGTGGGGTGGCAGTGCCTCAGATGCAGCTTCTTAACCTGTCAATAGAGAAGTACAAGGCAATAAACCATTCTAAATCGGACAGAAAGGGAAGCTGGGCTGTATGATCCAGTGCTCAGTCACTGACATGAATAAGCAGCTCTGCAGTGCCTGGCAGCTGTTCCAGTAATTTTACAGCATATGTAGATTTGAGAGCTCGGTGGAGCTGCCCTTCATTTGTCTCCTGTAATCTTTTGGTTTTATCTTCCTTGTGAACTGCCAGACTCTGTCATCCTGTGTTAGTAATGAGCTGTTACCAGAAAAATTAATGTTAGCACCACCGGCTAAAATCAACCCTCCACAAATCCCAGCTGAGCTGTAAGAGGGAAACCTGGGCTCTCTCCTCTGCCACTGCTTCGTATGTGCACAATGTGTATGTGCATAACGTGTACGTGCATAACGTGTATGTGCACAACGTGTATGTGCAATGATCTAGGTCAGGAGGGGATGCAAACAGCAGCTTCTGTTATTTGCTGATCACATGGGAGAATAAATGGCTTTACTGAGAAAAAGCAACCATGGAGAGCAGGCTGGGAACCTGTGACACAGCCCAGAAGGGATGCTTTACACTGCAGCTTCTGCAGCTTCTTACTTCACACGTGGAGTCTGAGAGTGTCAGAGCTGATCCTGAGACAGGGAGAAAAAAGGGAGTGGAATGAAACAGAGAGGCAGGAAACAAGAAGCAATGGCACCGTGTCTCTGCTGGAAGGTGCTGGTCCCACCAAGACCAGGGGAGGATGCTGGGCTTCAGGGTGGCTGGAGTCAAGACAAAGACCACCTTGGCTCTCCTCTCCCGCTCCTGCCCCTCAGGGTCCCGTACTCTGTCCATACCTTGAAACATCACTGAAATAAAGGAAATGGGTTACTGTTTCTACCACTGCTACATTTTTGTTTTCACTTCTACAGTAAATGTTAAGTGGGCTTTCAAGAGATTTTCCTCTGAACAAAGGGTCATCACCGTGAAGAGGTGGAGAAGTGCCAGTGTAATGGCTATATGAGACCAAAAAGACAAAGACAGGGAAAAAAAAGACAAAATCCCCTGACAAGAGATGATAAGTGATAAATTTTCACAGTAGGGCCACGATGATGCATCTTGTTTCACACGAACCAATCTCTGCTGTAGCTGGCCAGCCAGCCTCTCAGTGTACAGGGATCCAGCCAGTGGACCAGCACAGAAACTGGGGAACCTGACTGGTGCCAGGATTACCACACCTTTTTTTGACTTCTCTCCAAAATGACTCCAACTATCTAAAACAACTCCAGTCAATGGTCCAATTTTTTCCGACAGTCCTATCAAAAACTTGGTATAAAACCTTAAAATGGACAAGTTGTGCTGAGGGTGTGCACAGCCTGTTGTTTTTGCAGATGTTAGTCTTTTTTATTTTCTTTTTGGTCATGATCTTGTTTCTGCACAGACTGGACCCATAATGCAAAGTAAAAGGGATTCCAGCAGACATTGGATCAGACCCTGCCTGTGCAAAGAGAGACAAGAAAGACTTCCCATCCTGTTACTCATGGGCATCAGGAATATTTTCTTTCTAGCTGGACTGCACTTACAACACGCCATTCTCATAAATTGGCCTCTGCTATTGCCACCAGAGTTATATGCAGTTAGAATTTTCTTCCCCATGTTTTGCTTCCTGACAACCATAAATAACCTCGAACATTTTGTCAGAGATCTTCTCCAGGCATTGAAACCCCATGCAGCTTGGGGACTGGAAAACAGATGAACTAGGATAACTGATCTCATGAAGGTAGAAACAAGGAATTAATGAACGCTGCTTTTTGTGCAGTATCAATAATTACGCACGGGCACTCTTTTAAAATGAATTGTTATTGTGAGTTTTTGCCTTCCACACAGTGAACTCCCTCTGAGAAAGGCCAGATACTCTCCTTGACAACACAGCATTAACGGTCAGATCACTTTATCACAGCTGAAATTATGTTAAATAGTGAACTGCATATAGCTGAGGCTCGCGGAGGGCGTGTGGATTTTCTGAGTACCTGTGACCCATCACAACATGCATTCTCTGCAATCTGTATAGGCTTGAAAGCAGCAGGTTCCTGAAGCTTTCATCTGTCTTCAGAAGGCACCTTCCCAGAGGCAGAGCTGCCAGATCTGGGGGCTCTGAGGCAGCACGTTCAAGGCTGAGACAGAAGTCGGTGTGAACAGAGATACAATGGTTTTAGGCATCACATCTCTCATCTTTCCAAAAGAAAAGCGCAGTAGCTGTCTGCCGGACTTCCCTCTCCCTGCTGATGGTGGTGCAGACCAAGGGCATCCCACTTGCCCCCGCGGCGCTGGGCAGCTCTCCTCTCCCACTCGCTGTGCCTGGGTCGGTCTGGAAAAAGCAGCCTCTCCGTTTTCTGAGCTCCCAGACAAAAGAAACGGCCTTTTTTCATTACATCCAGATTTTATTGTGTTTGAAGTTACAGCAAAAACTGGAAGCATTCCTATTTATCTGGTGTTTGAACACCAGTCAAACAGCAGCTGAAATCTGAGGGAGCTCCCAAAAGGATTCAAAAGCCCAGGAGTAAAGCTCTTAAACAGAGATGCAACGATGTGTGGATGTGCGACTGGGCAGGGCCCGGCCATGCCATGACGTCTGGAAAGCTGTGCAGAGCTGGAGCAGAGCCAGCAACCGCCACACGTCTGAATTTCTGTGAATCTTGAGCTTTGCTGGGAGTCTAGTGACGAAGTACCAAAGGGCACGGGCTCTCTCCATTGTCACATCTCCCTGCGATGCTTCACTAGAGCTGGCCTGGGGCTGCTCCAAAACAGGATGAGCGCATGGTGAGCCGGCAGGCTGGCGCTGGGAAGGCTCTAGCGAGTGGTGTGTGCGTGGGTCCTTTTCAGCAACTGCCACCTTCCCAGAGTCCTTGCCCAACAACCACCGTGAGTTCCCCGAGACTGATCTCTGCGGTAAAGCCAAGGGACCGGAGCAGACCGCCTGTCCTGGCGCAGACTGCAGCTTCGTTTTGCTGATGAGAGTAAGAACATTAATCACAGGGGACTCAAAACTTATTTAGCAAGCCAGTAACAGCCCACATATCATTAACGTTACAGAATAAATGATCTGAGAAGGGGAATTTCAGACAGAAGTGATCAGATTGTTTCAGAGGAATTTCAATTGCTACCAAAAAATCCACAGCAAAGTCTGTTTCGTGCTGCTTATCAACAGCAAGTGGATTAGGATAATGCTTTGTTTGGATACAAAACATTGTATTAGAA
Organism: Pterocles gutturalis; assembly: GCF_000699245.1. Lineage (NCBI taxonomy): Eukaryota > Metazoa > Chordata > Aves > Pterocliformes > Pteroclidae > Pterocles > Pterocles gutturalis. The sequence continues at coordinate 3,569 of NW_010116955.1, forward strand.
TAAATTGAAGGTAGTTCCAGAGAAGTCTCCAGAATATAATTTTCAGATTTTCTCTTGTCCATCTGCATTAACATCTCTTACACGGGAAATGCAGGTTCTTGTGATTCACCCAAAGCAAATGAGGAACAGACAAAAATCAGGGTCAAAGCAAAGAATGTCCAGCAGATATCACCCATGGCTTTGCACTCAAGATTTTAGTCCAAAAATGCAGGAGGGAAAAGAGGCAGAGTTGTTGAATAGACAGCAGTTCCCACATCAGGACAAAAAACCCCAAACAACAAAAGAAAGTTTCAGGGTATTACAGAAAAAAAGTTCTGAAAAGGGAGAAAGCCCTGGAGCCAAACATAAGAGCTGTGCAATGATAGGAAAGGAGAAAGGAACTGTTTTATTGGCCTCAAGTCAATGAAGATATGACTGTGCAGGATGCGTCACAGCTGAAGGGATGCCCTTCTGAAACGCCTCTTCTCCTACGGGAGAAGCACAGCCTGCCAGAAAAACAAGAAACCTCTGGAAATCTAGTTGGTAGCTGTTATGACTTTTTTGCTGTGTATTAAAGTTGTTTGGAGACACTTCAGTGACACTTCCTTCAGTCAGAAATGGTTATTTCTTCAAAACAAAAGAAACCACGTGAGAACGCACTGGCTGGGGTGGTTTTGGAGAGCTGGGCTCAGCCTCCCCATGTGCCCTCTCTTCGGGTGGGCTGCTGCACTTTGTAGGAAAAACACAGCTCCTGGGAGACAGACCCACCACCTTTCAGCTTACTGCCCCTTCTTAGCTCACCGGTTTTAACTCCAGGTCCTGCCATCCCCTAAAATCCAGAGATGTTAGTCCCTGCTCTGCTTGACCTTGAGGAGAAGCAGTGCTCTGCTTATGGGGTGACACGGAAGTAAAAAGAGGAATCTCTGCGTTTTTAACTGGAGATAAACAGCATTTTTCATGCAGGTCTGTCATGTACTACCCCTTAACAAAGCCAAATACCTTCTTCTTGCACTCCTGGAAGCTGTCGTTTCTGTATCCAAGCCTAATGCCATCCAGCTGTCACCAGCTACTGGTGAAATCTATTGACCCTGATATCGTAAGAATCAGGAGACCTTTAAGCAGAGTCAGTGCTGGCAGTTCTTAGTTTTTTATTTTCCTAAAACAGAATAAAGGTATTTCTGGCTAAAAGTGCAACAATATCAGACTTGGTGTTTGTGTATCCATAAACCTCAGACAAATAAAATAGCCTGCAAAGAAAAATGTGAATGAGACAAAATCTTCAAGGAGGGTCAGGAATAATACATGATTTTAAGCTACTGGAGATATTTTTCCAGGTGATGGGTGAGTTTGATGCAAGAATTGAAGCAATAACTTTCTCAGCCCCTTGTGGAAAACAAATCGGTTTTACACAGAGGTTCTGCACTCTGGTTTTCTCCAGCTTGTGGAGCTTTCTCTCTTGTGGAAAATTGGAAATTTACTCAAACACTGTGAGCTACATCTCTTTTGTCATGTTTTTTAGAAAACAGAACTAAAGTATTGATTTTTAAATTGAACTGTATTAAAAAAGTCATATATAAGAGAGGATTGAAAGAAATGGAAAGAACAGTTCCTTTGCAACAATTCCTGTAACAGGGGAAATCACTCATCCTACATGAGCCAGAAGTTAGCAAAGGGACCCAGCCTTGGTGTTTGTAAAGACATTGTTACCTTCATAACTTTGTTTTCCTAGAAATAATAGTACAGATCAATGTATTTGAGGAAAATGAAAACTGTTTTTTAAAATATTTTAAAGCAATCATTTGTTTGATTCCTCCTCCCTTCCTTCCTACATCCTTTTCTCCAAGTATTATAGAACAAACAAGCATCGAACAGACTGGTTCAGGTTGGAAGGAATCTTTAAAGGTCACCAAGTCCGACCCTCCTGCAATGAGCAGGGACACCTTCAACTCGATCAGGTTGCTCAGAGCCCCGTCCAACCTGACCAGCAACGTTTCCAGGAATGGGGCATCTGCCACCTCTCTGGGCAACCTCTTCCTGTGTCTCACCACCCTCACAGGAAAATATTTCTTCCTTGTACCTAGTCTGAATCTGCCTCTTTTAGTTTAAAACCGTTACCTCTTGTCCTGTTGCTGCAGGCCCTATTAGAAAGTCTCTCTCCATCCTTTTTATAAGCCCCCCTTCAGGTACTGGAAGCTGCTGTAGGGTCTCCCTGAAGCCTTCTCTTCTCCAGGCTGAACACCCACAACTCTCTCAGCCTGTCCTCGCACGGGAGGTGCTCCAGCCTCTGACCATCTTCATGGCCCTCCTCTGGACCGGCTCCCAACAGGTCCATGTCCTTCCTGTGCTGAGGGCTCCAGAGCTGGACACAGCACTCCAGGTGGGGTCTCACGAGATGGGAGCAGAGGGGCAGAACCACCTCCCTCGACCTGCTGGCCAGGCTTCTTTGGATGCAGCCCAGGACATGGGTGGCTTTCTGGGCTGCAAGTGTATATTGCCAGGTCACGTTCAGTTTTGCATCCACAGCAATAGCCCATCTAGACATTTTTACTTTTCATTTCTTGCCTTTCTTTCTTCTGTGCCTCTACACATGTCTTCCCTTGTTTTTATGCAGCTGAGCTACTTTGATTTACAGCAGCTTTGTCTTACTGGAAAATATTTCCTCCAAATACACTTTAAAACTTTAAATACAGGTTTGGATGTTTCATGTTGAATTAGGCTACAATATAATACAGGATCAGTCATACTAGATCAGACCATCATGATAAGGAATATGTCCACCTGTGTGTTTTGTGTTTTCCAGCTGCTAGCTTCATCTGATCCTCTTTACTTCTCTTTGCAGGAAAGGCAATGAACAACTGTTCCTTTTTCATTTGCCTTCTGTTCACCATTTGATAGACTTTTAGTATCCCACTTCAACTGCCTTTTATCTTATCAAAATATATCAGTCTATTTAATGGTTCCCTGTACCTTATGCCCTTCTTTCAGCTGTTCTCTAGCCTCCTTTTGGTTTTACCTCCTCCTTTGTGAGATCTAAGCATCAAGGTTGTGCATAGTCTCCAGTGTGTGTGTACACCATCAATTTACACAGTGGCAAAATGGCAATTAACTGTTCCTAACCACTGAAACTAAACATTAAATGATCTGTTATACCTCCCAAACCTCCCTCATGAATATGAACAGCCAGTTCAGAGCCCACCACCATGTGTGGAAAGTTACCATTGCTTTCACCCCTGCACCGTTTCATATTCAGCAATGGAATTCAACACTGACTTTCATCTGACTCTGTTTTTTTCAGTACTGTGCATTCCTTAGGCAACTCTTCTCAGTCAGCCTTTGTTTTTATTGCAAAAAAAATAGTTTAGACTTGTCAGCAAATTGCACCACCTTATTCCCCCCCTTTTCTAAACTTATTATCAATCCATTAATCAGCACTTACCCCTGGGGAACGCCGGTAGTGATTTCCCTGCTTAAACTGACCGTTCATTTATGCCTTTTAATTCGTTAAGTATTCATGAGAAGACATTCCCTGCCACCCCCGGGCAGCTCCCTTGCATCCTGAACGTCACCCTGCACAAAGCACGTTGTTTGGGATGGGTGGTTCTGGGTGCTGTTCCCAGCTCCGGCAGTAATTTGCTGTGTGATCTGGGGCAGTCTTTCACATATTTAAATATCCATTAATAAACTGAAATCTTTCAGTGATGCTGCACACCATTATGAGCGTGCTGAGCTTCATGCCCCTAGCTAGTCCCCTGTAGTCAGAGAGTACTATTCTTATGAAAAGAAAGAGAAATAAAATATGCAAGAGCCTGGGAGGAGAAGTCCTTGGAATAAAAACATTTCAGCCTCAGTTGCTTTTGATCTCTCTGCTCTAGATCTGGCTGCTGCCCCTTGTTTTCTGTGTGTGCCTTAGCAGTGACGTCTCAGGGGAAACTTTCTGCTCCCCGATGAGGTGACAGAAATGGAGAAATACAAGAAGTGCAATCAGAGGCACTGGAAACGGGTGCTCATTGTCTCTGTGTGAGAAGCTTTACGCAGTCAGATTTCTGTGAGTAATCCATTGTAAGATTCTTTTGCAGGACACGAGTATGTCCCTGATGAGAGGAATCACATGCGTGAATGTTTAAGGATCTCAAAGACAAAGCTCACGATGAATACTCCACGCAGATGCACAGTTTCTGGTTTTGTGTTGTTGTGGTTTGGATTTTATGGGTGTGGGGGCACGTCAGAGGGATTTTTCAGTTCCAAGCATGAGGTTAAGTAACTGCGACGAACGCCTGAACCATTCATTCAAATGAGAGGCAGAGGTGGAGAAAAGGTCTGAAAGAGTAGGGTTTTGTGTGTAGCTGCAGAATCTCTGAGTCTCTGGAACTGTTCAGCAGTGAAGAGGAGAGTTGTCCAGTTGTACCCCAGGACTCAAAGGGTATTGGTTGTGTTTGGGGGTTGTGCGAGGCAATGGCAAAGGAAGGCTGCACTGAGGATGCATTTGTTTGCGAGCACCTGTTAGCTGGAAGGTCTTTGAGTGAGCCACGAACGTCCTAAAAATAAAATTTGCATGAGTTCTCAGCAAAACATTATATCATTGTTGACATAGTAACGAAGTTGTCCAATTAGAAGAAAAGATTAACCCAAGTAACCTTTAACATACAAGTCTGTCTGAAAAAACTGGCCATGAAAACAACTCCATTTCAGCCCACTCGCGGGTTTGGGCAGATTAAATTGCCATTACTGAACTGACAAGGGTAATGCAAACTAATTTTCCTGCCAAGGTGGAGTCCACAGAGTCTAAAATGAAGACACTTTAAAACTGTGAGCAAAGAAGCCAGATGCAAATGGTAATCCTTATGTCTCTTTAAAATAAAATAGAACCTCCATTGGCTTTTAGAAACAGTAGATAATGGCCATTTCATTATTCCAGTAAGTATTTTTGACTTGCTAACAACATGAACACAGTAGGAACTTGCAAACTACTTCTGGTTGTATGAGCGTGCTCCACAGACCTCGTTAAGGAATATTGTCACTGCTTTGCAGAAATACTTCGGATTCTATCTCTCTTCTGACTTCAGATTTCTGATAGACCTTGACAATGTGTGAACAATATTGATTCTCTCATGTTTGCCCAGATCCCATTGGAAGTGTAGGGTTTCAGCTTGTTAATCATTATATTGTAAGGGATGTTGCCTCCAGTATATATGTATAGAAAGAAAAGCAATAATACAGACTGTAAGGGTACTGACATGCATCCAGCATGCTAGAATTGGATCAGTGACCTAACACCACCAAGCCTGGATTTTCTTCCTGCTAATTTGAAAATGTGCATATTTGAGAAGAACCAGAAACAATACAGAATGGTTTTTTTGCCTTTCATATGACAAAACTACAGCAACTCAGATCTATGCATGAGAACAACAAGTTCATGTCTGCACCCACAGATGCATCGTTTATTTAATTGTTACAGGATAAATTCAGGACAGACCTGAATTTTTTGCTCTCCTGGCTTACTGCTCAGGTGCAAGAAGACCAGCTAATCTGCGATTGCTCAGGCTTGTTCAGCTCTTTTCAAAAATACAGACATGCTTGCAAAATTCTAGGAGGATACACTCGCACTAGGGCACTAGATGGCTTCTAATTAACTGAAACCTGCTATACATTACATTTTGAAAGTCTAGTCAAGGCAAATATTTACCATGGATGTAAAGAGAACATTTGACATTAAATAAGTTAGAACTCGTGTAATCTATTTCACCTGCTCCACTGTCAGCGTCATGGTTTTACAGACATACTTCTTCTGTTTTGTTTTGTTTTGTTTTGTTTTGTTTTGTTTTTTTTTAACCTGTAAATATGCAACAGAGTCAGGAAAAGAGCAAAAATAGGTTTGACTCTTTCCTAGTACTCATCTCTTCTGACGGGATTACACAAAGCGCAGTGAAACACGCAGAACAGCCCATTGGCAGTCAGGCGAGTGACCCTTCAGCCGCTCCGTGGTTCATTCTGTGTCACACCGCACACGCCACATGGCTGTGACACAGGACTGATTTGTCCCTGGGGAGTGAATGATCAATAAGAAATGGACTTTTTTGCCATCTGTTGACTTCCTTGATGTTCTTCCAAAGGTAAAACCATGATCAGCATTGACCTGAGTCTGAACGCCCTTGCTGACGTGTCTTGGGCTGGTTTTGGGGTACTGACAGAGAAGACTTTGCATTGCTGAAAGAAGTACAACACTGTGTCAGTGTAGCTCCTCGGGAGATGGTGATGGCAAAAGCGGCGATGCCTCCCTGCTCAGCCCGAGGATGGAGCTCTGCCAGCCCTGTGGCTCATGGTGGTGGAAAGGGCCACCCCTGTCCCCACCGCTGCTGTCCCTGCTCCAGCCCCTCCGTCTGCACAGCCCAGCCCAGCCCGGCCACCCCTCGGATGCTCTCCTGCTCTCTGAAGAGACTCTCCTGCTTCCAGTGACTTTGGGGGGTTTTTGTTTTACCTGAATGAGTTTACCGCTGGTTGCGGGAGTCAGGCTGTCTCAGGCAGTGGGAGCAGCATCAGAAACCCCCCAAAACCAAGCCCCAGGAGAAAATCCTCGTTTTGTCTGATTCCTCCACACTCAGGTGAACAGGACTGTCTTGCGCACAGGCAGCATCGTCCCAAAGGTGAACTAGGCTCCAGAATAGGTTTCTTCCTCTGACAGAGTAAATCTGCAGGATCCCAAGTGCTGGCTGGCCTCTTGGGCTAACAGGGAAGTAAAAATGATGCCTGCTGGTTTTCTGCTGGTAAAAGTTGCAAGTGTGTTTTCTAGTTTTGACTGTAAAAACTCCTGGAAAGGAGCTTTTGCTTCTGTTTCACAGAGCACAGCTTAAATCACTTGAATTTGACAGTTTCCAGGCTGTATAGCGGTATGAACACGTGATAGAGGAGAGTGGTTCAGGAGATGAATTATCAGTATCTCAGGGGCTCTGGACTCTCTGATTCAGCAAATATGAGGGAGGCCAGAAAAAAAAACAAACCCACAAGAAATTAGATCTTGCTTCCTTTTTTTTTTTTTTTTCATCAGTATTCCATGTTTTTCTTGTTTAGCTTCAGTCCAGATGCCTTGTGAGGTTACTGTAGTTCTTTGTAAAGGGTTAAATGATGCTGGTTTCGGTGTTGAAGGTGGTGGCTCTTCCTCGCAGCTCCAGTGCAGCAGATTTACTGACTTAGAGGATATGTGCATGTTCTCGTGAGAAAATACGAACAGGTGGTTCCCAGTGCTCTGGGATAGTTGCCTTTCATCCCCGAGACCCTGAGCGGGGTGACAGGTTTGTGACAAACCCCAGCACCATCCCCAGCCCTGCTGGGACTGCTACAAAACCAAGAGAAACTGAAAGAGATGCGGAGAGGGGAAAATGACCCGTGAAAATGGGACGAAAAAGGACTGCAGAAAAGGGTGTATCAGGATTTCGCGTGTTTCTGGGTCCCTGGAGAGGAGATTGACCACGGCCATGGCCCTTCTCCCCTCGGAGCTGGGCTGCCAGGGGCAGGGGACCGGTTCCTCGGTGGAGCGGCGTCCCTTTGGCCCTGGGTGGTCAGCCTGGTCCCAGCCGGCGCAGCATGGCACAGAGCTTTGGGTGGGAGACTCCCGCGCTCCCGTGCTCCCTTGGAAAGGCAGCACTTGCTGCAAAGCCTCAGTACGGGCTGTCTGTCAGCTGGACCGCCAGCACTGCTGCGTTTAGGAAGTCTCAGCTTTGCTGAGAGTTACCCTCACATCTGTTATTTCCTTTCATTATTTTGATTTCGATAAGAATTGCTTCATCCAGTGGCATTTAACAGAATAAGGAATATGGCTCCTGCGCTGGCCATTCATTTCTGATAATTCATCAGAAAAGCACAGGTCTCGTTAAACTTCCCAGTGTCCAGCCAGAGGCCAGACGTCCCCTGAGGTGACAAATTTCAAGTCCCTCAGCTTGGTCAGATATACTTGTTTCAAGTATTGTCTCGTTAGCATTCAACACAGTATCCCTGGAACCACTGAAAAAGATATTGGAGAGGAGGAAAAAGTAGGAGGAAAAAATGGCAAAGAGAAAAAACATTTTCTCAAATAAATGGTGCTTTCCTTCCTCTCTTGCTGTGCTCTCTCGTATGACTCAAAGGAGACTGCGAGGCTGATTTTGAACCTTTACATAGCTTTAGCTACTTTAATTTTCTTTTGCCATAGTAAGACACTTCTGAAAATACAGCAAAGCAATAGTTCCTTTTTTTCTATGAAGCATTACTTTTTGATACATACTACAAATACCTGTATTATATACCGTGGATTTTTCTTGGGTGGATAAGACAGACACATCAGGTATAATTTTCTGCTTCTCAGAAGAGAATTGCTGTGGCTGAAACACTTCTTCTTGCATTAAGGGGAGAATGGTGCTAATCACAAAAGCAGTATTTATGATAACGTCTGAAAAATGTATGACTGGCTAGGACTGTATCCCAGTAAGTCACGCCAACAGAAAAAAAAGTCTGTTAATTATGATACTTCTGGTCCAAAACCTTATGATTTAACCTCACTCATTTATCATACTAAATTATTACTCTTAAAAGAGCTTTTATGGTAATTTGTACATAAAGCTACTACATAAGGCACTGGACTAAGAGCTGAACTGGATGAGGAAATGTTTGTCCACACCATCCATGACCCGAGCAAATGATGTAGCTGTTCTGTGCCTTGGTCCCCAGCTGTAACTGAGGATATGATGTCCTACTTCTGGGCTCTGTTGTCTCTTTAGACTGTCAGGCAGGGGTAAGCGCTTATTGCACGTTTGTATACCACCCAGAGCTAAGTGGGTGCTCTAAGGGTTAATATAATGAATGGATAATGAAAGTGCAAGGAATTCAAGCTTGTTACCGCATTTTGCATTTGCTAATTAAACTAACTACATGTTTTTGGGAGAGAAAAGGATCACATCTTTTTCTACAGCTTAAAAATGCAAAACTGTTGATTAAAGCTACTCTACTCCCTCTCTTGAAGAAGCAATCACTTCCTTCTGTCCCCAAGATCTGACATTTATGAATATAGGCAATTTGCATAGCAGCTATTGTGACCTGAGCAGACCTTTCCAGCCCGGCTCAGTAAAGCTGGTGTCAGCTCTTGGCTTCATTTGCAATGAAAGGATTTTTCATGAAGCCAAGGTAGAGACCCACGCCAGGATGTGCACCTTCTGCGGATAGGTACCTCCACTGGAGTTGTTGCGCTGCCAGTTTTGAATGCTTCAGTGAGTTTTCTCTCCTTTAAGCTACAGCTGTGTGTGACTGATAACAAAACCTTCTTCCACAAAAATTTTATGCTGCTGGCTTGTTTAGCAAGCAAATGCAAATGCAAAAAAACCCCAAACAACCCAGAAACCAAAAACCAAACCCAAAAAAACCCAAAACAAAAAACACAAAGAAGAAAAAACAAAAAGAAAAAACTAATTTGTGCATTGCAGATGGAGCAAATGCTTGTTTGCTGATTTTTCTGCAAAATTATTAGTGTCCTTAAGACCCACTGTCATTCCATTGCCCCTTAGAGCGCAGCAAACCCTACAGGTACAGCACGATCCGGGCACGTGTCAGGCATGGTGGGCTGCGGGTTAGGCAGCCTGCTGTTCCCACTGCTGCAGAGAAACTGGCTGGGGGGTTTCAGAAGCTGCTTTCCCTGCTGCTCTTCTGCATGGAGAAGGGCTCCTGTGGTTCCCACCCTGTGCCCCCATTGAACCTTTCCCTCCTGGGCTGGCACAAGCATGGCCAGCAAAGTGCTCAGGTGCCAACCTGCAAAGCATGGCAAAAGCCCAGAAGTGACGCGGCTGCTTCACAGAACCCAAGCCCTAGGTCTCCACAGCATGTGCTCAGCGGTTCCTGCGGAAGGTGAAACATCTTGGGATCTTTCTGGACTTCCCTGTGAAGAACCTGAAGAATCCTGCACCTGCGCGCAGAGGGGAAGGGATCGTTTTCCTACCATGCCTCCGTGCACTACTGAAGGACTCAGTGCAGAGGGAAAACCCGTCCTCTGAGCTGTGCAGGGCTGGTGTCTGCAATGGGTGCTCTTCTTCCACTGCAAGGAGCGAAGCAGAGCCGGAGGGGAAGATGACTGCGCAAGGCGTGGGGAGCCAGGACTCCACATGAAGCAGTTACCTTTACCAAGGGCTAGTACAGGCACACAGTATTCCTCTTGTCTCTCAGGTTCCCAATACTGAAAGTAAAAAAAAATCAAAATCTATTGAAATTATAATAAGTTTCATTAATGTATTCATTTTTAATAGGGGAAAAAAAAAACCAGAAGAAAATCAAGGTGTATTGAAATGATAATAATTTTTATTAATGCATTTATTTTTAAATACAGGTAAAATAGAGTTGAGAAGGCTTTTGGCTTTGCTGGATTACACTGATCAGCTTCAGTTTTGTGTGAGGCCATCCTGGATCCTCAGTTTATTTGGCACGGCTGTTGTCATTGCTTGCTTGACAACTTGCTTGTCTTTTTGGAGAATTGGAGGGGAAACGTTTGGTTATATAATTTACCTGAACCGGGAGGCAAAGAAGGTCACCCACTCTAGTGGATGTGCAGAAGGCTTGAAGTGTGCTTGGAAAGCAAGGAAAGCCATTACAAAGCCGTAGCTGTTCTGTACAGGAGAGCAAAACCCTGTGTCACGAATTCATAATTATCACATTAATGGACTACAATTAACTCAATATATCCAGCCAGAGATAACTGAAGGCATCATTTGCCCTTGCAGTCACGTTTCCCCAGGAATACAAAACACTGTAAAGTGTCCTCGTACCCCGTGCACCAAGCGCAACGTGCGGAGCCCTCGAAGGGAGGCAAAGGGCTGGGGGTCAAGCGGATGGTGAGCAGTGCAGCCTGCCTGGATCCCGGGCTGCCAGACCCCAGCTCCCATCACAGCTACAGGACAGCAGGAACCGCTCACCCGCACAGCCACCGCTGCCAAGCAGTTTAATGAGGCTCTCACTCATTGTTCGCTCCAGCGTAGGGGCCAGAGAAGGTGCACAGAGGTGCATCGTAGGTCAGAATTATCTCATTATGGTTTCAAGTTTGCATGGAAAGCAGGACTGTTTGCCCTTACATTTCAGATTATTCTTTCAATAAACTCAGCTTCAGGCCATCAACACTGACGATCATACTGTTTCCAAAGTATAACGGACAAAATTGCTGATATGTTGGGCAGTTTTCTACCTGGAGGAAATGACGTTGCTTCTTGGCCTCCAATACAGCCATGCCGTCCCTAAAAGTATAATGGCAGATCGCTCTTAATGTATTAAATTTGTCTGTAAAGCTGCTAGACATTAAAATTGTTCTGCCCTTTTCAAAGCACACCTGCAGTATTTGAAGTAATGTTCTCCTCCCCGGGTGAAGCTAGAGGTTAACGGTGTGCAGTGTAAGGAGACACGTCCGTTCGTTTCTCTAAATGTGCAGGTCGTAAATCTCAGCACGTTCCGGGGAGTGCAGGGGAGGCAAGTAGGAGGAGAGAAACAAATCCATCACTTGGGACACAAGAAAAATGTTTAACAACAGCTTAGAGATTCAGGAAAACACAATATTCTGTAACCTTGCTGCCTGGGTTCAGAAGATGAATGAAATCATTTCAGACTGGGTGTTGGTGTGGGCTGGGAACTCGCTCCCCCGGAGGGGTGCCGGAGACACGTGTGCTGCCTCTGCGTGTCCTGCGGCACAGTGCTTCTGTGCTGGACATCGAGCTGGAAAAAACACTTCCACATTCACCTGCTAAATCAAATCCTGAGCAAAATCTTTGTCCAAACAACAGCGAGAGAGCATTGCAAAGGGCAGCAGGAGCAGAGGACACCAGCACGCCTTGGGATGCTTTGACGTGACAGTTGACCTGACAAAGCAGTCTGGCCGGCCCGCTGACAGCCTGGGGACAAACGAAAGCCTTTGTTAAAGAGAGTGACACATTCTATTTGCAGAACTTCACCGTGATCAAGAAAATCCCTTCTCCCTTCCCTTATTTTGCTTTTTTAAAGTCTCCACCTCTCTTCAGCGTGCTCCAAGGGGGATGCTGCCTGACTTGTCAAAAACCCCTCTGTCCCACGCGCACCTGGCTCGCCTGGGAGTTAGCTTGCAGGTGATGGAGTTTGCTTGTTTCAAAGTAAGGAAAATCAGTTGAGATGGTAAAACCCCAAAATGTTACTATTTCACTTTACCAAGTGCCAGGTTTTCCCGTAGCTGAGACCTACAGTACATTTACTGCACAAAGATGGCATAAGGTGGCATACTGGCTATTTAAAAAAACCCCAAACATAAAGAAGGTATTTTGGGGGGCTACAGTAGTCGGCCATGGGTGATGATGGCTCAGCAAGGAAGTGCCATTTGTTGTAGGCATGGTGGTGCTGGTGGGGCAGACACTGGCAGTGCTAAACCAAGTTGGATTGAGGCTCTGTATTCTCTTTCTCTGTCACAAACATACATGTGTTTTTCATGCATATTCCCTGGTTACTATTTAATCTGGTTGATGGTCAACCCCCACTTCCCATCAGTTGGAGGCTGACGGCATCATCCTCTTCAGTGCGATCAGCTTTGGCTGCACACACCCAGCCTGCGTGTGCTCACAGCCATCTCCTGAGGGGTGATGGTAGCCCCAGGGGCTGCAGCAGCACAAGGCACAGCACACAGGGGAACCAAACACACGGGAACACTCTAAAGAAAATGTGATGGAATAACGCTGCAACGAGAGCAACAGAGAACAACACACCCTTGCAGACAAAGCTGCTCAGAAGTCAGGCTGTTATTCCACAGCAATCTCCAGGGTTAGAAAATAAAACGTATTCCGCTGTGGAACATGGCAGTTCTGCTGCAGGACTTTGTCTTCTCTTTTCCGTTCCAAAATCTAAAAAGATAAATTAAAGCAACCAGTGCATTTCACTAGCAAAAGGAAATGCAATGGCAATTAAACCTGGAGTGCCCATTTCTGAACAGCAGGTGAGCTATAGCAGGTCTTGCAGGCATTCAGCTCCCTGGCTGTCTCCAGAACAGCTTCCCCTCAGCCAGGGCAGCCAGCAGAGGGGTCCCAGCCCCACGCCATCAAGCTCAGGGCACTGACTGCAAGAGCCATGGACAATATCACAGGATTTCCACCAAGAATTTCTCAGCCAGGAAAGCTGGAACAGGGGAGACCTCAGGTCTACCCCAGCAGCTGGTGTGTTTCCAATTAGGCTGAAATCCACTGATGCCCCACCTACGTTTCACCTGGAAATTGCTGAAACTGGTATTTCCATGAACCATTCACCTCCCAACAAAACCCAGTGTTTCAGTCCAGTACAGTCCAGCTCCTGGTCAGCATTGTCAACTGGTGGGACAAGATTGTGTCTAAGAGCAAAAGGCAACAGGAACAAAGTCATTATTGACTCCCCTAATTAACTTGATCTGTTTTCTGGTTTATTTATTATTTTTCATGTTAACTGACTCCTACGATACATATCCTTCCCGTGAGGAAAAACCAGAACAGTAAATGTTTTTAATTTGTTCATGAAACACTTTGTCTGAAAGACAAACCTGCTCTAACCTGAGGTTCCGCTGTCTCCAGGATCATGCGTATCTGGCTTATTTGAGCTGTCAACAGCCACAGCGCTCCTTTGTTTGTGTGTTTTTCAGAGACACAGGGTAACAGGTATCCCTCAGGTTTCAGCTTTCAAGAGTGGTTTTTGCACCGTTTATCTATGAGATTAGAGCAGAGAGAGAAATCAGAGGTAAGAGTTCCATCTGTTGGCCAGAAGAGGAAAAGGATAACTAAATACTCTGTGAATCCTGAGAACATTCTATCTACTATCAAAAATTATAAATAAAGAAAAATTACCAGGAATAAGGAATCACCTGAATGGATATTAGTAAAGGCAGAAAATAAGTTGCTCTTTTAGAGAGGAAAGAAAAGGAAAAAAAACCTATTGTTTTGGAGAACTAAACAGGGAAGAAAAAATAATGAAAAAGTAGCTAAAATGCACTGTGAGCCAAGAAAAATAATGCAGAGCTTTTTTTTGTTTGCTTGTTTTTAAGTGCAATAGTTAGTTGCCTTTGCCTATGAATCAGCAGGTTGCTCTGGAGTAAATCCCCAGACCTACTCAGTGAAAAAGATTTTTACACTTGCTTCCAACAGAGCAGACTTTCAGCCCAGAAGCACAGATGATCTGTCCATATCCTGTCATCCTTGCAGTGGGTGGCACTGATCACTAGCTGTTTTGGTACCCCAAACCCTTTCCATACCGCTTTTAGCATCACCAGTGCAAGATCCGACCTCATTGCTGCAAGCATTTATGACCTCAGGAACCATTTAACAGGAATACTCGATAATAACAGCACATGAGTCTCAAACGAGTTATTACTGTGCCCCAGTCCTCTGAGGGGTGAGGTGAATCTCTGGCTTGCAGACAGCTATGTGTTCAGATACTGGATGTTTGTGAGCTAAGCCCCGCTCTAGCCCGTGGAGAGCAGCCCGGGTGTGGGTGCCTGATGTCACCGGGGACCTTGTTGGGTACCCAGCTGCTGTCCCAGAGGAGTGCAGGGTCCTGTGCTGCACTGCTTCGTGCCCGTGCTGCAGTCTTCAGGGCATCTCACACAGCGCTGACCATCAATGCTTGGGAATGGCAGCAGCCTTCACCCAGGGCAGGCACTCACACCCAGAGATCTGGAGCTGGGAGTCTGCAGCCCAGAGCTGAATCCATCCTGATGATCCCTCAGGAGTGAGGAGCAGCGCTGGGGCAGGGCTGAGCCGCCCCGTCCCAGCTCAGCAGGTGTTAGAGGTGCAGAGTTTCATTCCAGGTATTTTCACTCTAAACCCTGCACTGGGTCACCTCAAATTCAGAATTCCTCTCTTAGCTCCATTAACGGTTTAGATTGCAGGATGTGTGCACTGCCAGGAAACAGCACTGCCTACAGTACCCTGGGACACGGGCTCCTGGAACGTCCATTTCTGACTGTGCACCAAGA
>NW_010116955.1:18523-25871 GCF_000699245.1 Pterocles gutturalis
TCTCAGCAGGCTCTGAGGGTCTCAGGAGCTCCAAATGGGGGTCATACCCCTGCCCATCTCTGCCTGCTGCTGCCATCGCCCACCAAGAGGGGCTGTGGGTCAGCGGCGTTACACAGCCGAGCCTGGCAGGCGTGGGAGGTGAATCAGCTGCGCTGGGGTGATGGATGAGGGTGTCCCCAGCGTCGGAGTGCATCACTTCATCTTGGTGTGTACTGCTGGAATTTCATGTTCCAAATGGGGGTCATACCCCTGCCCATCTCTGCCTGCTGCTGCCATCGCCCACCAAGAGGGGCTGTGGGTCAGCGGCGTTACACAGCCGAGCCTGGCAGGCGTGGGAGGTGAATCAGCTGCGCTGGGGTGATGGATGAGGGTGTCCCCAGCGTCGGAGTGCATCACTTCATCTTGGTGTGTACTGCTGGAATTTCATGTTTTAATAACAGCAGTAGGGCTGCTCAGCACCGATGGTGCACGGCCACTGAGAAATCACACTGAGCCTATGACCAGCCCTGCTCCTCCAGTGCTGCACTGATTAGCAGGACCTTCCCATCCAGAGATCGTAGTGGTTAAACCCTAGAACAAAGAAGAGAGAGTGATGTTCTTTTTCTATTGAGAGAAACATTTCAATTGATTTGGGACAGTAATTACTGAGCTCAGTCATTTTTCAGCATTGCATTTGCAGGTATTTGCAAGGTCAAAAAGCAGAAGCAAAGCTAAACTGCTGAGGGGGAGGGAATCTTTGTTGGCATTGCTTTGATTATGGGTGAAGTTGGGATTGTTCCTACAGGAAACTCTTTCTGGAGGAACAGTCACTTTTTAATAACTCCTATTGTTTTCTCTGAGTTTCAGTTCAGGAAATTTTATTCAGAGCAGAGCCGTGGTCTGTTGTTCATGAATTCTCCAAACACCTCATCGTTCTAATGCTTGAACGAGTCACTTTTGGCAGCTTGTGAAGTCACACGACCAAAATCTGTCAATCCATATTTCTGAAGCTTACCTCAGAAAGAAATGTTTGTTTTCTATGTAAATGTGTTAATTAGGGAATGTGCAAAATTATTGTGCCTGAGCAGGCTGCTGCTGGGTTTGGATTAGAGCAAGAATTCCCAGTGGTTTTTGTGTGTGCCTGTGATGCTGGACACCACTACCACCAACACAGGTGATGGCAGCTTCTAAACTCTGATCCAAACCACACAGTGCCTGGACTGTGCAAAGTACTTGATACAACATCCGTGTCTCTAAAATGAAGAGACATGTATTTGACAAGTGGAGCACTCGGTGAGTAATGAATGGGCTGGATGGCTGTACTCCAAGAGTTGCAGTCAACGGCTTGATATCTGGGTGGAGACCAGTGATGAGCCGTGTCCCTCAGGGGTCTGTATCGGGACCGGTGTTATTTAGCATCTTTGTCAGGGACACGGACAGTGGGACTGAGGGCAAGCTCAGCAAACCTGCACATGGCACCAAGCTGTGAGGTTGATGCTCTAGAGCAAAGCATGAGAGCCAGCGGGACCTCAACAGGCTGGAGAGCCGGGCTTGTGCAAACCTCAGGAAGTTCAGCAAAGCCAAGGGCAAGGTCCTGCACATGGGTCAGGGCAACCCCCACTAACCATATAGACTGAGGGATGAATTGATTAAGAGCAGCCCTGCAGCCAGCTCTGGACTCCTCAGAGAAAGAAAGACATGGACCTGTTGGAGTGGGTGCAGAGGAGAGCCACAAAGGTGGTCAGAGACTGAAGCACCTCCCCTTTAAAAACAGGCTGAGAGAGTTGGGGGTGTGCAGCCTGGAGAAGAGAAGGCTCCAGGGAGACCTTAGAGCAGCTTCCAGAGCTGAAAGGGGGCTACAGGAGAGATGGGGAGGGAGTCTGCATCAGGGGGTGGAGTGAGAGGAGAAGGGGTAATGGCTTTAAAGTGAAAGAGGAGAGATTTAGACTAGACATTAGGAAGGATTTTTTTACTGTGAAGGTGGCCCAGGTTGCCCAGAGAAGCTGTGGATGCCCCATCCCTGGAGGGGTTCAAGGCCAGGCTGGATGAGGCTTTGGGCAACCTGGGCTGGTGGGAGGTGTCCCTGGGGTCCCTTCCAACCCAAATGAATTACATGCTTCTACGATTCTATGAAATTGTTTCCTACCACTCACTCCCTTAGGATGGTGTAGGAGGCTGTGCTTCATGCTACTGGAAAAGGTCCTTCCTCTGTCTTGGAGTGGCTCTCCAGAAGTTTCTCTCTGTAAGAACGTAAGAGCAAACACACTGGATCAATCCAAGGCCAGAAGGGAAGGTTCTTAATATTAAGGAAGTTGGGGTTTTTATTTTGCTTTATGCAGTGAGATTACACTGCTGGAAGCAGTTCAGCACACAGCAGTTTGGACATGAAGCTGCTGCCGTGCTACACAATGCCTCTGTCCTGTCTCCCGACATGCAGGTGACAGCCCTGGGGTCAGCTGCTGCACTGCTCCAGCAAAGGCAGTTCACTGCAATTACAGATCTGTACTCCCACATCCCCTTTCTGACCAAAATACATTTGCAAAAAAGCAAATATAGAACAAGTAAAACAAATCAACACAGGCAGGATTGTGTGTATCACGTGAGAGAGTGGAGGTGTGGGGAGTCCTGCCCGGGCTGACAGTCTGATCACTGCGTCAGGAAGATGGCACGCCCGTGGAGGAGAGGGATAACAAGGTAAAAATTGCAGATGAGCCCAGGGCGTAAATGTCACGTTGTGCTGTAACCTGGCCACCTCTGGTGATCGTGGCTCGGGTTTGTGGAGAGGAGAGCCTCTTGCAGGCACGGCGGAGAGGAACTCGCTGCTGGCAAGCGAGTGGGTGCACTCCCACCAGCCGCAGAACACACCCAGAGCTCCTCTTTTACACAAGTGATCTGCATTGCCAGGGAGCCTAGATACGTGATGTGGAAGGGAATTATAAAAAAAATGATGTTCTTTTCTACCCATGAGCACCAGAGCAGGCGAAGGCAGAGACTAACGCTTACCTGAGCAGCAAACCTGCTCACAAACCACAGCTGTAACACCTTCCATCTCAGAAGCTGCTAATTCATGAAGGTCTGAACATTCAACCTTCCAACCCCTGAAATAATTTATTTTAGAAAAATCATAAAACAGGACTAACAACCACCTGTTTGTCGCTGTTTAGTAGAGTGGTGCTCAGAACAGGAGGTCTTGCATTATGGATCTCTGACATCTTCCTAAGCAGCAAGGAACAAAATGTTTTTAAAAGTAAAGTAACAGCAATGTGTATGCAGAAGAATGCTTTAAAAGGGTTTAAATATGTATGTAAACAGAGGGTTGACCTCTAGTTTTCCATGAAAATTGCCACAGCTGTTTTCTCCTGAAGGCTTATTAAAACTGCATCTTTCTTGGAGAAGGATTATATTTGCTCTTATCCTGATCATACGATATCGGGTGACGTAAATTGATACAAAATCCAATGCTTGGATCAATACTGTGATAATAATGCTAAGAGAACTAAAAAAAAAAAAAAAAGGATAAAAGCATCACTCTGCACAGAAATGTTGCTTCACTGACCATCTGTCTTGCTTCAGTTAAGTGCTTCACCACTTTAACTTGGCATTAGACAAGTCAGCCCATAAATTAAATAACTGAAGTCATGCTATAATTCTTGGCTACCCTGGTCTATTTTTTTAAGCTGTCAACATCTAAAATGTCACATAGATTTCTTTCTGAGTAGATAGTGAGCGTGTGCCAAATCCTGCCTACTCATCTTCGGCATGAACACAGACAAGCAGCAATTATAGCCTTGGTTTCTGCTAGTCACCCAAACCGAAATAAGAGCTCCTCAGAGTTTAAATACGTGCATTAAATATATTTGTATTTATTTTCTTACCTACTTATATGAACATTGTCTGGCTAAAGACACCTGTAGTATACATACTGAGATACAGGAAGGTATTTTTAGCAAGAAGCAAATTCACTTGACATGTTAGAGCACTGTGCCCATATTCTGCACTCAGCAACAGCAGCAAGAGAACCCGTTAAAAACTTTAAAAGGTCACAATAAGTCATTCCTTTGTGCAGGCCATTAGGATATCTTTAGTCTCATCTATTTGTTTCCAGGCTGCCTGAAGACTGAAAAGCGAGTACATAATTGGATGTTTTCATTAGATTTTTTTCTTTTTTTAAGGATTTTTTTTAACAAAGAGAACACAGCGGATGGCTGCCCACTCAACTGGAAGGCTGGGAAGAAGCTCAGAATGATGTTCATATGTATTTTGGACAAATTTAAAGCATATACTGCAGAGAGTGGCATCTTGGATAAGCAAATATTTCAA
Source organism: Pterocles gutturalis (assembly GCF_000699245.1). NCBI lineage: Eukaryota > Metazoa > Chordata > Aves > Pterocliformes > Pteroclidae > Pterocles > Pterocles gutturalis. The sequence continues at coordinate 22,823 of NW_010116955.1, forward strand.
TTATGTGTTGAAGGATATATTGTTGATTTTAGAGTAACAGTAGCTGTTGACGTATTTTACACCCTCATGGTCAGCATAAGGAAGTTACACCTCAATACAGGAGACAGAGGTTTATGTTATTTCTTAGGTGACAGCATTTCCATGTTGGTCACTTAAATAACACCGGAGAATGGCCTAGATCAGATGCCAAAATGAAAGATTAAAAGCTTGCTGCTGGAGACACCAAAGCCTGAGGCTCCAGTCCAGCAAAGAACATAAGCACTTGATTAAAAAGGAGGTCAAGTGTAAGCCTTCTCATGGTCTGACAGCCAGGCAGGTCTGTGCCTGCTGGGGTCTCGATGCACTCCTGCAGCTCAGCACCCGCCTAAAGCCCTCCTTGGGCAAGGCAGGGGCTGTCCCTCCCCAGAAGACTTACACCACCCGTGCACCAGCCCTGCTGTGAAGCGCTCAGTGCTGTTCCTCGCTCCCATGGCCGGATTTCAACAAGCCGCCCGAGCACGGGCTGTATCTCCCTGTGCTGTGTGCCCCTACGAGTGGGCTTCAAGGTGAGCTTGTTAACAGATGGACACGATTCTGGCGGGATCCCAGAGACCAGGAGTGAGGCAAGATGCTAAAAGAAGCACATGCAGTCAACAGGAATGCTCACAGATGTACGAGTCAGTGCAAAAGATGTTCTGAAAGGAACCAAAGTGCTGTGTTTCAGAGATGAATCATTCTCCTGTACGGTTAGCAGGGCATTGTTGGAGGGGAAGGCTCGACATCTCCTTCTGAGGACTCTGCCACAGGCAGGAACAGCTCTGGCCATGGGCTGAGTCCCACATTCCTCAGCGTGGGATAAATGCTGCACTGGGAAAATATGAATGGGCCCCGAAACCGAACACTGCTCTCATTCTGCAGAAATAGTGCTTGTGGAAACAGGAGGGAGAGGCTTTTTTTTTTTTTTTTTTTTTAAAGTAATAGAAAATGTCAATAGATGAGTAAGAACCTGGGGGCAAATAAACACTTTCAAAATCATATCACAAGATAACAGGAAAAAAATCCAGAAACTAACTGAGCTTTTTGGAGAAAAACAAGAATTATGATTCAGCATCAGTAACAAAAAGCTTGGTGGCTTCCCAGTAAAAACATTTTAAATCTCACATTAACATGGTACATTGTCTACATTTAACGGGTGAACAAATTTTCATTTCTACCTTTGGTCGCCACAACAGTTCATACAGGGTTATTCCCATGTAGAGGATTTCTGCATTTATGCTACAGCTGTGTCTAGAGAACAGCAGATGGACAGGAAAGGTCAGAAATAAAACACTCCAGCTGTCCAGAGCACAGAGGAAAAGGGATGAGTTGTTCCATGTTGTGGCAGGTGTTACAGAACCAGCACTTGCAGATCCTGACATCTCCTGGCGTGCCCGGGTAACTGCAAAACTCTTCACTATTTTATGGAGGTATGTTTGTTTGATTTCCTTTATTGTATTTTTGAGGAGTGCTTGGAACCAACGTTGATGTAAATAACAATATTTTAATAGAGATTCTAAAGCCAGAAGCCTTAAAAACACAAGGAGGCTGAGAACAGAGCTGAACACCCATCTCTGAAAGAAATAGGAGGTAACGGCTCCCAAGCTTATAGGTGCTGCACTAAATATCTTTCATTGCACTGCGAAATACCTTAATACTAACAATTAGTAAAATATCATGTATGTAGTTTTTGTATTTCCTAAATCCACAGCTTTTGATCATGAAAGCTACAGTCTGCAAGAGTCTATTTGATGTTTTCTGTGTTCAGAGCACAGTATTTTAATCCTGCAGACCTCCTGACTGCAAGCATCATGTTGTATTTTGGGAGTTTGCAAACCATTTCCTACCCTTGTCCGTAGCATCTACGTGGCTGCCAAACTTTTGGGGCAAACCTCACCTGTTGCTGGTCACACAGCGCAGGGTATTCACCCACTGGCTTCCCCTATGGCCAGCGCAGCAGCCGTGCATCCTCCTGCTTGATAGTATTCGACCCTGCATTGGGTTAGCTATGGGTACATTGCCCTCATGGATACCAAGCCATTCTTCTGTCTGCTACCAACCAAATTTAATCCGGGGCTCCGCTTTAAGCTTGTGCTTAAATACTGGAGAGAATTGGGACTTTATGTTTCTTGCTCTTGAAAATGGGAAAAGAACACAAGCAATTATTGCTCTCAGTGCAGCATAAACATATTTGTTCACACTTCCTTTAATTTCTAAGAGATTTTCAGTTTTCGTTATTATTCATTGTTTCACCAGTTTTGTCTTTATTAGACATCCATAAAAACGCTCCATTATCATCCATAAAGCACAGTTCATTAGCATAGCTGCTCTGGGAACTCAGTTGTTTCCTCATTAGCAGCAGCTAATTCAGGCCTTTGATGCTTGTTGGAATTACTTGTATCTTTTCATTTCCTTGGCTGTGTGTCTGAAAGATTTCATTTTTTCTACAGCTATTTACATTTATGAATATCCTTGTAAGCTCTGCACTTATAATTTGTGATGTATTTTGCTTTCAACCTCATTAGCTGTTCCTACAAATGCAATGGCATAGAGAGTTTATTCACAGGCTTCATCCCGTATTTGTGAGTGCGAATCTATTAACTCTCTCTGTTCCTGCAGGCAGGAACGGAGACATTTCTCCTGCAGCATGCTCCAGCAAAGAAGATATCATTCTGAAAGTCCCACGCTTTCACCGCCCTTTACTTGGATGCCTGGCAAACCTGATACTGAGAACTAAACATCTGTAGGGTGCATGACACGCAGAGGTTGCATCTTGCAAATAACATCAAACGAATCGAATCAAATGACAGAAGAATGATTTTTTAAAATATATGTGCTTTCTATGCTTGAATGTTGCCTTTCACCGTGTTGGATGATGACCCACGTGGCACTTTCCCTCCTAGACCACATTCCTTCCCACCAGACTGTGGTGCCCAGATGCTCCTCCTGCTTCATGGCCAGCTGGGAGCCAGACAGGACCTCCAGTGTGGGTGAGGACCTCCAGTGTGGGTGAGGACCTGTAGTGTGGGTGAGG
>NW_010116956.1:0-2536 GCF_000699245.1 Pterocles gutturalis
AACCAGGAAGCGAAGGGCAAAAAAGAGAGCGATCTGCCCAGGGGTCCTTACCTATATACTGGGCATGACATGTATGTTATGGAATAGATTATTGGTCACTCTGATTCTCAATCTAGTAACCGAAGAACAAATCCTGGGCTAACAGACAGGCCTGGGCCCTCCCATCCCTCCTCCCCCCACCTTCCCCCCCGACCCTGTCTGCAGAGAGCAGAGAGGCTCAACGACCTTGAAGTATCCTAGCAATAATTATAAACATTCTTTTCTTATCACCTTTTCTCCCGAGCATAAATCCAAAACACAGCCTCTTGCTAGCTAGAAAGTTAACTCTTAGCTTAAACCAGGACAGCACCTTGCTTAGATATCAATTAAAACCTTTGGAAGGAGAGGAATGGCCATTAATGTTAATCACCCTGTTATGCCAGTAACTCAATCCAGCAGTGCAAGGCTCTACATGATGCGCTTAAGTACGTGGAAAAATACAACCATCCTGATCTACTTATTTCTCTAGTGGCTTCTTTCTACCTTTACACATTTCTCACAGCACTGAGTCAGGAAAAAAAAAAAAGTGTGATCTCATAGTGAACTGGAGGGAGAGACTCACATGCTGTGGTGGGTTAACCTTGGTTGGATACCAGGTGCCCACCAGGCCCCTCTAATCACTCCCCCCTTCAGCAAAATAAAGGGGAGAATAAGATGAAAAACTCATGGATCAAGATAAAAGCAGTTTAACTAAACCAAACGCCAAGGCCATGCACAGAAACAAAAGGTAAACAAAGCTGTTATTCTCTACTTCCCATCAGTAAGCGATGTCCGGCCACTTCCCAGGAAAGCAGAGCTTCAGTACATGCAGCAGCTGCTCCTGGAGACAAACTCAGTAACAAATGCCCCCCTCCTCCCTTCCCTCGGCTTTTATAGCTGAGCTGATGTCACACGGTATGGAACAGCCAATCCGGGTCAGTTGTCCTGGCTCCGCCCCCTCCCAAGATGTGTTATAAACACCCTGCCGGCTGCCAGTGTAACACTCAGCACTGTATGGGCTGCTATGGGATACTTGTTTCATCTCAGCCAGACCAAATACCCATGGCTAAGAAATATTCCCATTTTGTGCTCTCTTTTTTGCCCCTAAATTAGTTTCAAGTGTGTCAGTCCATTGCCCAAACCGGCTGACCCTTTGGAGCAATAAAGAAGACAGGGTGTTGTTGACATGAGGACAACTGGTGGGAGACAATATCTGTCAGAGAGCGCACCTCCAGTTGTGCCTTTAGATTATGGTTTATCACAGATTAATGCTATAAGGACTCTTAAAAGAACAACAACAACAAAAAAAAAGGTGTAATGTGACATATTATATTCAAGACAGATCACCAGTATCTTCCATAGCATTTTTTTAAAATTATGTTTATGTCCTTTTTCAGATAATTCAACATGGATTTCATAAATACAGAATATTTATGTTTTAATTCACAATAATCCTGAAAGATTGTTATATATATAAACAAGGACATTAAGGGTAACAGGAACTTCTGTAAGTGTATCAGCGATAAAAGGAGTACTAAAGAAAATGTGGGCCTCCTCTGGAAGAAAGCAGGAGACCTAGTGACCCAGGATATAGAGAAGGCTGAGGTACTTAACGAGTTCTTTACCTCAGTCTTCACTGGCAAGAGCTCAACCACACTGCCCAAGTCGCAGGAAGCAAAGGCAGTGACTGGGAGAAGGAAGAACTGCCAGCTGTAGAACATCAGGTTCAAGACCATCTAGAGAACCTGAAGGTGCACAAGTCCATAGGACCTGATGAGATACATCCGCAGGTCCTGACAGAACTTGCAGATGAAGTTGCCAAACCACTACCCATCATATTCAAGAAGTCGTGGCACTCTGGTGAAGTTCCCGCAGACTGGAAAAGGGGAAATATAACCCCCATTTTTAAAAAAGGAAATAAAGAAGACCCGTGAAACTACAGGCTGGTCAGTCTCACCTCTGTGCCTGGCAAGATCATGGAGCAAATCCTCCTGGAGTCTATGCTAAGGCACATGGAAAACAAACAGCTGATTGATGTCAACCAACACGGCTTTACCAAAGGAAAATCATGCCTGACGAATTTGGTGTCCTTCTACGACAGGGCCGCAGTGCTGGTGGATAGAGGAAGGGCAACTGACATCATCTACCTGGACTTGTGCAAAGCCTTTGACACAGTCCCACATGACGTCCTTGTCTCTAAGTTGGAGGGACATGGATTTGACCACTCTCTGGATAAGGAATTGGCTAGATGGCCGCACTCAGAGAGTTGTGGTCAATGGCTCAATGTCCAAGTGGAGACCAGTGACAAGTGGTGTTCCGCAGGGGTCGGTACTGGGACCAGTGTTGTTTAACATCTTTGTTGGAGACGTGGACAGTGGGATGGAGTGCACCCTCAGCAAGTTTGCCGATGACACCAAGCTGTGTGGTGTGGTGGACACACTGGAGGGCAGGGATGCCATCCAGAGGGGACCTGGCAAGGCCTGAGCGACATTTAACAGGGCCAAGTGCAAGGTCCTGC
>NW_010116957.1:0-520 GCF_000699245.1 Pterocles gutturalis
CATTTTTGGGGGTCCCTGTCCCATTTTTGAGGTCCCATCCCCATTTCTGGAGTTCCATCCCCATTTTTGGGGTCCCATCCCCAATTTGGGGGGTCCCCGTCCCATTTTGGGGGTTCCATCCCCATTTTTTGGGGTCCCTCTCCCATTTTTGGGGGTTCAGGACCATTTTGGGGGTCCCATCCCCATTTTGGGGGGTCCCCGTCCCATTTTTGGGGTTCCATCCCCATTTTTGGGGTTCAGGACCATTTTTGGGGTCCAGGACCATTGAGGACCCATTTTTTGGGGTCCCTGTCCCATTTTTGGGGTCCCATCCCCATTTCTGGGGTTCCATCCCCATTTTGGGTGGTCCCATCCTGTTTTTGGGGTCCCATTCCCAGTTTTGGGGGTTCAGGACCGTTTTTGGGGTCCAGGACCTTTTGGGGCGTTCAGGACCATTTTTGGGGGTTCAGGACCATTGCGGACCCATTTTTTTGGGTCCCCGTCCCATTTTGGGGGGTCCCGGTCCCATTTTTGGGGTTCC
>NW_010116958.1:0-764 GCF_000699245.1 Pterocles gutturalis
CATCCTGATTCTGCAGAACCAAAGCAATCTAATAAATCTGGCTAACCAAGCTGATTCTGATTCCTTTGTGTCATCTGTAAAATCACAGAAAATTCAGAATTTAAGACCAAACCCGGTGCTGCCACAGGGTTGTTAACAGGAGAGGGAGGAAAAATGTAAACAGTTATTCTGCAGGAGGGAAGAGAGGACATAGTCACCACAGTGGGAATTGCCTTTAAATACTGATGTATACCATAATTGACACAAAGGACCTGCTCCCCAGCATCCTCCTGTATTTTTACAGCCTGGATGCCTTACAACATCTTGCAGTATCTTACATCTTATAGCCTTACAGTACCTTACAGCTCACGAATGCAAGGACAGATCCTTTTCAGGGCACAAAATCTCCAAGAGGAAGGAGGAGGAGGTATGACCAGGGGCCAGGACCACACGGTCTTTTCAGCGTTATTTAGCGGAGCCTTCAGAGAATACGGCAACGTCTGCTGCGATGTTCTGTCTCAGGGGCCTTTCCTTTCCTCCAACACTGCATCTCTTCCCCATTCTTACACCTCCAAAACCCAACACCTTTAAAGCAGTCACTGCTTCATCACTCCCCTTCAGTCTTACTGTCTGTAAAATGGGAATAGTGATCCTTCCTGCTTTATACATACTGTCTGTAAAATGGAAATAGTGATCCTTCCTGCTTTATACAAGACACACAAATAAGTGGGCAAGCTCGAGGAACTAATCTGATAATTGGTGTTTCTTAGAAAACACTTTGAAAC
>NW_010116959.1:0-3387 GCF_000699245.1 Pterocles gutturalis
CCCAGGGCCCTCTCCCCGGCACACAGTGTTTCCCTTCCCTCACATCCCACCCGGTTGCCGCCGTGAGGAGCCCAGGGCCTGCCACAGCCCAACGGGAACCGGAGGAAAATCCCTCAAGGAGAAGGAAGGTCGTGTGGGGGAGCACACAACCCACCAGGGAGGGAAACCGTGTGAAAAAAGGAAAGTCTAGACGATACGGTGGAGTTTAGAGTGGTGTAAAGAGGGATAATGAGGAAAAGCTGCTCGTTGCACAAGCCCTGAAAGGTGGGATCATTAGCTGGTGTGAGGCGGGTGAAAGGGAGTGTGTTTCACACAGGGTGTAGTGACATTTTGGGGATTATTGCCACGGGATCGAATCAGTTAGGGGTTTCCCACACGCGATGGGGACACAGCCCGTTAATGGCTGTCAAATGTCAGGGCTGGATGCAGGGTTTGGCCTGGGAAGTCCTTAAAAGCCTGGTTTCCAGGGATGGAGTTCATTCGGGCAGTTCATCCTGCACAGTCCCAGTGCTCAGTGACTGTCCTTAGCAGGGTGCTGGGCTGCGGGTACCCAACAGTGCCTGTTCTTAGGTAATAGGAGCAGCGACGATATTTTGGTTCCTTTGTTTTCCATGGGAAAAATGTCAATTTAGCTAAAATATCATCTTTCTATGTGGGAAATACCACTCTTTCATTACATAACCACATGGCTTGAAAATAAGCTCTTTTGATTTGAAAATGCTGCTTTGGTGTCTCCTCAGAGCTATGAACTGTCTGCTGTTTAGTGGAGTCGTGCCGTTCTGCAGATGGTCTCCCCAGCTGCCCTCCAAGTGCTGCAGCCAGGGGCTCCTTGCAACAAGGGAGAGAAGAGAGGTGTGCTGTGGATGGTGGATGCTGGCAGGGAGCAATCCTTTTAGAGCTGAGGAACTTCAGCATTCAAACATCTCCCTAGAAATAAAACCAGCAGACATTTGGGACCACCTACATGGTAAAGAAGAGGTCTGATAGCAGATGTATGCATGGTGAGCCCATAATCCATGTGCTTTCTGCTTATACTGCTAACAAATGGAATCCAGCGCTTTGTTGGTAGACTGAGATAATCTCTGCTTGCAGGAGTGAGATCTCTGAATTACTGTCATCTGCTATCACTGCATCCATGGCTGGTATGTTAGACAGGAATGTATGAGAGTTAGAGGGGCAATAAAGGTAGCTTCTGTGAGAATGAGGAACAGAAATACTAGCAGCCTATTGAGCTCTGAGCTAAATTCTTGCAGACTGCAGGACCTTACTGTGTGTGCAGCAAAGGCGAAAGAAGAGCAACAACAATTAACGGTTTTATTTATCAAAGCAATTTAAAGAAGCATTTGCTATTTTATTACACCTCTGATACCTGTTTGTTCCCACAATAATCCCAGATGTGGTTTTAGTACCCAGAATTAATTTCTGGGAACAGATCTTATTTAGACAGCAAATAACCAGGTTTTGGAGGAGCAATTTAGCATTTCGATATGTGCTTCACTGCTGATAAGATCTATGTATTTTGCAATTCTTTGAAGAGCTCCAAATGCAAGAACAGTCTTTGCTTGCAGTTGTAAAATGAAGGGAGGTTGCTTGGGAATATGAAGTGATGTATCTGATTCTAATTGGAATGAAACATTTTGCTTTTTAAAAGCCAAAGAAAAAGGAAAGTCCTTGTAGATAGGGGAGGGAGAGAAATAACTGAAGAGGCCTTGTGAAAAATAAGAAAAAAGGGGGACAATTCAAGTTTTTTACATTAAAGGAAAAATTGCTTCTATCTAAGGAACATTAAAGTGTTTGCACAAAACTTGTTACACATCAGCGTTGTGGGAATACAAAGGAGAAAACAAGTGTTTGGGCTAACCTAGTTTTTTCACATTTTTTTTCACCACAGTCTCTCATGTGATGAATTTGTTTTGTCCATTCTGCAGGTCATGGGTAACATGCAGAAGTGGAGCGTCTTGGCTCTGTGAAGGAAGGAGACTTCTGTTCTGACTCTCCTGGTGAGCGATCTTGCTGCTGGGCTGAGTTATGGGTAGCTCATCTATCTATGCTGTACTGCACAGATGGTAAATATTTGTCAGCGAGAGGTATAAAAGTGTCTAGCTTTCCCCAAGCCACTCCATACCATTTGTTTGCAAAAATAGACATTGGTCAGCTCTGGGTCTGAGGGCTCAGATTTAGGCAAGTTACTTAAGAAATTCCCTTGCTGCAGCTGAGGCATGGAACCAGTCTTTGTGTACACCCTTACTCCTGAGCAAATGTGAGATAATACAGCATAGCTTAGTCTGAAATGATGGAGGGTTGCGCTGAATTGTCTTTACAGTGCCCTGGGCTAACAGCTTGGATACTGTTTTTGCAGTTGTCCAGGAACTGAACCCTGAGCATCTAACAAAGCTGGGACAAAAAGCTTGAACTTGAGAAAGCTTTGATACAAAGAACATGCCTCTATATATATCTCTACATATATACACATAGGGCTTAAGTTTTATCTGTCTGTCACTCTGTCTTATGTTATGTGGAACTCCTGCTGCCTTTGACTCTCTTATGTTGGTTCTGCTTTTCCTGTCTTTCAGCATTGCCTTCTTGCTTCTGACTGTTGCTGTGGTAGCTGCTGGAAACTCCTGACTTTGACTAGGAATCCACAGATCCTGTACAGATGTAGCCCCAAGACTGACTTCTCTCTTAGGATGCTATGAATATACACGACATCAGTCTGGATTGCTTCCTCTGAGCAGCTCAGGTTCCTGAACTCTGCCTGAAAAGGGGAGATGGAGGTGGGAATGACAAAGATGGAGATGAAGATGGTGATGGAGATGAAGATAACAGACCCCGTGGTGGCAGCGGAGACCTGGGTGCTCCCCTGGGGCAGGAGAACGTTGTGCCATGTCCGGCAGCATCCCAGCACAGACCCGGAGCTGCTCTTCCACGCCAGGGTCCCTGGGGAGAAGCAGGGAGATCCGGGAAGACCCCAGGTCTGCCCCGGGGTGAAGCAGGCGCAGGGATGGGGCACGACTTCGAGAAAGCAGAAATGACCCCCCCTCTGCCCCAGCCCCTATCCTGCCGTGCGGGCAGCCCTGCCGGCCGGCGCTGGGTGTCTGCAGAAACCACACCAGGAGCCTCTGCTGGGGGCAAATGCTCTGGGCATAAAATTGCCAGGAGGTGGGGAAAAAAATCTATCCCCTGGCAAAGGAATGTTTTTCCTGAGGCCAGGTACTTAATTTTCTAGTTTTTCCCGTGTTTGGATTTATTCCTCAACTGCAGAGCAGGGCCCATCCTCAGGATGGACAGAGGTTCCAGGGGCTCCGCGGGGGATTTTCGAGGCTGGAGCGGCTCTGCCATGCACCCTTGCTGGGTGTCTGAGTGCAGGCTGGGACAGAGCCTGGAAGA
>NW_010116960.1:0-211 GCF_000699245.1 Pterocles gutturalis
CCCCGTGCGGCAGTGCAGGAATCCAGAGGCAGAGGAAGCAAATTGAGCATAATTAAATAAAAGCCCTTTTGTAACCCAAATAGTAGCAATCCATCTACTCCGCTGCCATTATCACTCCTGCTCACTGCTGTCTGTGTGTAAAACATGTTTAGGTTAGCCTAGCAAGAGCCATTATCTCCATCTACAAACCATGCCTTGCCTGTATTTCCGT
>NW_010116960.1:378-579 GCF_000699245.1 Pterocles gutturalis
TGGCCTGTCCAGGAGCGGGCCGGCCCAGCCCGCCACAAGCCACCATTCCCAGAGGCATCAAGTCTCAGCCCCAGGCTCAAGCCTCTGCTCACAGGCTTTCTGGGCAAAGCGCAGTGGGGCTGGGCTGTTCAGGAGTCAGATGGGGCATCCCGGCTCGCTCACATTCTGAGTTGATGGATTCCTGCGTGGGGCTCCATGAGC
>NW_010116960.1:636-961 GCF_000699245.1 Pterocles gutturalis
TTGCTGATGGGGAGCGGGGGACAGATTTTTAGCAGCTCCTTTCCCAGTCAGCACCCTGCTTTACCAGTTCACAGCTGTGCCCTGTTCCCACACCACGGGCAGCCCTCGGCACCCCGCGCCCTCCCCAGTGCTGGCTGCGCCCACGCCCTGCCCCAGTAAAGTGCACTATTCGCACTGGGCAAAAGGGGCCAGCTGCAAACAGCGCTCGGGAGGGGGACACGGCAGAAGGACAATGGGCATTTTGCTAACAGGAGAGAGCATCGCCTCTGCAGGCTGATCTGAACCCAGGGGACACAGGCAGCCTGTCCCTGCCAGCTCTGCCTGT
>NW_010116960.1:1032-1599 GCF_000699245.1 Pterocles gutturalis
CCCGCTCGGCGGCCCTGCCACTGCCGAGGTCCCACCTTCTCCAGCCAGCGTCAGGAAACAGGGAATTTATCAATGTGTCCGTTGTTCCTGTGCTCCCTCTGTCCTGTCCCCAAAGAACCTCCAAATCTCATGATTTTCCCCCATGTTTTTTAATTAGGAGTCTACGCAGCATCGGAGAAAAGGCGCCTTTGTGCGTGATCGCAGCTGCTGGACACAGCCCCACCAGAGCAGGGCTGGGCAGGCCCTTGGCAGCCTCGGTCAGTGTGGTTCCCCTCTGCTGCTGGGGCAGGTCAGCAAACAGGACAAGAAGTTGTCCAGGAGCCAGAGGAGACACCAATCCTCGAGTGCCAGGACTGAAATGCACGCCGTGCCACGAACAGGAACAGGAGGGCCAGAGGCAGGGTCAGACCTGCGTGCCCAACAGGGGCTGTCTGGCACACTAGCTATGGAGGATGAAGCAGGGAGGAGTGTGCCAGGAATTTTCACAGACTCCAGCCCCACTTTGAGGAGAGGAGAGGAAAGCTCCAAATCAGACAAATGACTTATTTTCACTGTAATCACAGACCC
>NW_010116961.1:0-1921 GCF_000699245.1 Pterocles gutturalis
CTGTGATTCTGTGATTCTGTGATTAGATCATCTACCTAAGTGCAGAGAAGTGAGAAGCTGACACTATAATTAAAGACTTAATCTCCAAAACAAGACCAAAAGTTACTATGATGCCTAAATTTTGCCAAAGTTCTGCCTTAAATGTTGCAGTGGATTGACACCAACCAGCAACCAAACACATCTCCTTCCTTTTGCTCACTCCCCTCTCCCAGGGAATGGGGAGAAATATAGAAGGAAAACAAAGAGACCCATGGATCAAAAACAATGGCAGTTTGCTAAGACAGATAAAAGCCACACATGCAAGTAGAGAAAAAAAGGAATTAATTCACTACTTCCCAGTGGCAAGCAGAGGTCCAGCCACTTTGAGGAAAACAGGGCCTCAGCACACAAAACAGCTGCCTGGGAAGACAAATGCCATAATCACCAACACTCTGCTTTCACTTTTGTGACCTTTTATTCGGTGGGCATGATGCCATATGGTATGGAATATCCATTTGGTCCAGCTCAGTGTCAGCTGTCCTGACTGTGTCTCCTCTCAGCCTCTTGCTCACACCCAGCCTGTTTGGGTTGGGCAGTGAAAAGAAAGCAAACCTTGACACTAAGCACTGTTCAGCAGTAGCCAAAACACTGGCATGTTATCAACACTGTTTTAGCCACAAATGCAAAGCACAGCACCATACAAGCTGCCATGAACAAAGCTAACCTCATAATTTCATCCCAGATGGACCCAGTACAAACATTAAAGCTGAAAAATTAAAAAACTAAAATCTTACACAGTTAGTGACTGCTTAGCACTAGAAACACCTGCACGCCATACACAGCTCAATTTAACCTTTCCCTGTGTTCTATTGTGTCAGTTTTGCCAACTCAGGACCTAGAAAGAAGGTGCTGCCAGCCTCTCTTCTTTGAAGTGCTTTATCTAAGAAACATTCACAAAGAATGCTGGCCAGAAGAAGACAGACTGGGAGGTGTGCTGGTTTTGGCTGGGACAGAGTTAAATTTTCTTCATAGTAGCTAGTATGGACCTGTGTTTTGGATTTGTGCTGTAAAGAGTGTTGATAATACAAGGAAGTTCTCAATACTGCTGAGCAGAGCTAATACAGAGTCAAGGCCTTTTCTGCTTCTCACCACCCCACCAGCAAGTACGCTGGGGATGAACGAGAAGCTGGGGAAGAGGAGTGGGGGTGGTGCTGATGCTTGGGGACTGTGTGGCCCTCATTCAGTTGGTGGTGACCAGTTGCTTGCACTTGCATCACTTCTCTTTCCTGGATTTTATTTCTCACTCTGCTATTTTCCATTACAGTAGTTCCTTTTTCATTATGATTTGCTATTATTATTATTTTCTTATTGTTTTCATTATTATTTTATTTCAATTATTAAACTGTTTTCAGCTCAACCCATGAGTTTTCTCACTTTTACCCTCACAATTATCTTCCCCCCTCCCACTGGGCTGGGAGTCAATGGGAGGCTCTGTGGTGCTTCAGGGTGTCTGCAGACAAAAAAAACATGAGTGAATTTGGTTAGGAAAGCCAAAACCCTGATAGAATGTTGTCAGAGAGTGCAGGGAGGCAACTAGGAAGGCTAAGGCCTCCTTAGAATTAAACCTTGCTAGAGGGGTCAAGGACAATAGAAAGGGCTTCTTCAAATACATTGCAGATAAGGCTAACACCAGAGGCAATGTAGGCCCACTGATGAATGAGGTGGGTGCTCTGGTGACAGATGATACAGAGAAGGCAGAGTTACTGAATGCCTTCTTTGTCTATACTGCCGGAGGCTGTCCTGAGGAGCCCCATACCCCTGAAGCCCCACAGGAAGTCAGGATAAAGGAGGAGTTTGCCTTGGTAGATGAAGACTGGGTTAAGGACCAGTTAAGTAATCTGGACACCCATAAATCCATGGGTCCTGATGGGATGCACCCGCG
>NW_010116962.1:0-3823 GCF_000699245.1 Pterocles gutturalis
AGCGGCCGTGCCGGGGGCCAGGGTGGCTGCTGTCGCTAGGGGTCAACGTCGTGTTGAGCTATAATATTGGCCATGTCTGTACCAAATGTTCCTAGTACACCAACTGCTCTCATAACCTTACTTGTATTTGTCATTTACATATCACATTCATCTCATCATGGCTTAATGTTTTGTTGATTTGTTGTTGAAATCATAAGATGAAGTTAGCAACATTTTAGGAAGATGTAAAACAATTGTGAGGAATATTTTAAGAAAAATATAAAATAATTATTGTATTTTGGCAAGTCAAATTAATTTAAGCTTTTTCTTCTCAATGTTGGTATACATGCATAGAGGAACAAGTCAGACCTACCGTGAAACTGCAGAGTATAAACAGGCAGACATTTATACAGTAGCATCATAGCTCTGTCACTGTTTATTAACCAAATAGTACTGATGCAGCGATAGTAAGTAAAAATAGAAAACTACAAGCCAAGGGGAGTAGGAAAGCGATTCAGTTTTTCCATGTATGTCACATTTGGAAATACTGAATACATGTGAGTTCAGCCACCATCCCAGTTGCGTTCAGGTTTAAGAAGGTCTTTGCTTCTGTTGCCTCATCTCTTAGTTTTCCTCCTGAGTTACAATACCATGAACTATAAACTCCACTGCAGATAGCTGCCCAAGGAAACAGAAATAATCATGTGCTTAGAGTTCTGGATGTGTGTAATTACAGTTTAATCTTACTACAACACACCCTCAGAAACTCTGAGTAAATGCTCTTTATGTAGGGATGGTTTGTTATAACATGAAGTTAATTTTGTTACAGTAATGAAAGTGCCTAGTCCATATACTGATAGATTGATAATCTACTTCTATGCAGATTACTTCATATTTATTAACATTTAAGCAGCATTCTGAAATTAAAAGAATACAAAATAAAAACGGTGGGGTGGAGATGCAAGCCAATGTTTGCATACATATTGCTTGCATTAAGAGCAGCAAGAAATATAGTTGTTTTCTCCAAGGCAGCCTAGTGTAAAGGATCATATTAACAGGCCTAACTGCTGAGTTATTAGCTATTCCTATTATAAACAGAGCTATGGTTTAATAGCAGCTTTTCTAAAAGTCAGTTCAGTCTGGATCTTCCTGAGAAGCCTGGTCTGCTCACAGTTTGCAGCCTGTAGTTCAGTTGGTTTAGAAAACAAACAAAAATTATTTAGTTCAGCGCTCAAACTTTAAAATTATGGTTAATCTGGTTATGCCAGATCACTGGTGAGCCTGAAACACTAAATGTATAATGTTGTTGCAACCATCCTGAGTATTTAATTGTCAAACGGTGTTTGTATATCACTGGCATACTACTTGATAGATGTTGAGTGGCTGAATTTGTGAAGTGCTTTTGTGAAGTGCCTTAAAGTCCTTGGAAGAAATGTACTAGCATTTTTTTTTAATGTCCCTTTCAGTCTAAGAGACATCAGAGTGTGTTTTATTTTTTCATTGTAAATATTATAATGGTGCCAGCAATGGAGTATTTACTGGTTTTCATATGCGTGAGAGTACTAAACATATGTATTTTTAAAGGAAATTCCAGAAGAATACGAAACTAGCTTGTAACAATTTGTAGGTTTGTGTCCATTGTTTTCAAGAATATGTAAATTGTTACATTATAGAACTCACTTTAAACCCTGCTACATAATTAGCTGCACTAAACATCAGTATTCAATTTGGAAAATCTGTAGCCAAGTGTTTTATTAGCATTTCATGGAAAAGGAGAATGTGAACAAAACCATAGAGCAAATAATCTGAAATGCAGTTAAAAATAATGAAAACCAAGCACCAGCCACATAAACATACCAGATGAAGACACAGCAAATGAATATCATAAAAAATAAACTGGAATAAAAACACGTAAAGCCAATCCTCAGCTGAAGTAAATAGGGACATCTGCATTGGGAGTGATGGAACCTTGGTCATTTGCGTTAGCTGAGGCTCTGGTCTGTGAAATTTATTATAAGTCTCATGTTTAGGAGGAAATTACAGTAACAGTGAAGGTTTCTTGATCAACTGGTTGCATAGGGCTCCTGCAGAGATCTGGTGTTCTGACAAATGCTGTCCTGCAAATCCAATTAAGTTGATTTAAAATAGCCCCTACGTGCTCCACCCTGCTATGGGGCTGGCACACAAAGACAGCAGTCTGTACTGAAACTGCTGCCGTTCACAGTCCATGTTCTAGAAGAGTCCCATAGCTGCACGAGTTGATCTGATGCTGTTCACACTGCTGACTGTCCTGTCAGACTGTCCTGTGAGCAGAGAGGCAGGACATGGAGCCGTCTGCGTCTTGTGCTGCTGCAGTTATACTTGCTGGGGGGATTCTTCAAGCAGTCTGTGTGATTGATCATAAAACCCAGAATACTAGAAAAATCAAGAGAACAGTTAGTAGTTACAATTATTAGAGTATGTCAGTACTTACGTGTACAAGTCCATGTATTTGCCTCTCCTTGCTTTGCCTTGCTAGGTGCACCAGCACTGATATGAGTCTTTTCCGCGGTGTATCACCATTGTCCTTGTCAGTGTTCCAAGCCCCAATGAGTTTCAAGATCCAGCAGGAAACCCACTTTTACCTGCATCTCAGCACCATTCTTTCTGATATATATAAAACACGAAGTGCTTGAGTTGTTTACTCAGCCAACTCCATCAGCCCATCTGGTTTTGTCTCTTATTGCTCGCACTTTCATGTGTGTCAATTCCCTCATGCATCTTCTTAAAAACATATTCAGCTGTGCGAGAGATCTTCCCTTGCCTCTTTCCAGACTTTCCTTTAAGCATGCACACAGAAAAATACAAACCCCAATCAACTTCATAAAATACTGCAAAAGAAAATAATAACTCTGCCCTAACAGGGTCTTGTACGGGATCTCTGGTCATCTGGTGCACTGAGAACTTGAGTTTGTGTTTTAACCTCCTGAAACAGGATGGACGAGTCTGATATGTGTCCTACATGTTGCTGAATATGATCAGAAGGGGCGCAAACACCATTAGTAATAAAGTTATCATAAGGTCATGTGCAGCTTCCGTACAGTCAGCTCATTCTCCTCGTGGGGAGTGTCTACCTTCCCGTCCTGTCAGTCAGTCAGCATGCTAACCTGATGGGAAATGGTGCTGAAAAACACGGGGGAAAATGGAAGAGGGGTGAGACATCCCCAGGTGCTCTGCCCAGGCCGGAACACCTCTGTGTGTTGGTGTTTACAAAAGGCCTGGCAAGGCATTGTTCAACAGAAAAGAGGTGTGATTGTGTGGGTTCATACGGTGAGGCAAGGAACCAGGGAGGATCTCAGTTTGCTTTCTACATCACGATTTCACATCTTTTTGCCAGGCTTATCTGGAAGGTGTCTAGACAGCTAGCAGAAGGGAGCTCAGCCTCGAGGAGCAGTACCTGCCTGAAGAAGCAACGAGGAGGTCAGTACTGGGTGCAGCAGGAAGGGCTTGGAGCGGGCTTTGGCTAATAAAGGATCAAAGACGGAGCAAATTACGCATCTTCAATAACAGCAAACCTCTGGGAGGGTAGGGTGGAAAAAGGGAGGAGGCAATAAGAAAAAAAAGGGAAAGACTGAGGGTTGTGAGGGGAGAGAGTCTTAGAGAGTGCAGTGAGGGGAGAGGAGGAATGAGGAAGGGATGGGGAGGATGGGAAGGGAGGGAATCCGGGCACTGGAGAAGGTGTCTGGGAAGAAGTGAAGGGGTAAGAGTTGAGGGGGGAATAAACGGGAGGGTGGCGGGTGGGGTGTCCCCGCGTGTGTAGCCGGTTTGTCACTGCCCTGTCCGGAGCAGAACAGCTGGAGCAAGC
>NW_010116963.1:0-2972 GCF_000699245.1 Pterocles gutturalis
CCCGGCCCCACGGTCCTGTCCCCAGTCGCCCAGCACCCCAGCAAAACCCAACCGTTTAACAATCCCAGCACGAACACAGGCACCGAGTAGTCTATACCTGGTGTTACAGTCCTAAGTACGGCGGCATCAATGTCTTCTCCGTCTCCATAGTCGGGGCGGTGAATTCTATCACACTGAGATGTCTCTCTTCCCAGGGAGGAATTTGCCGTTCATGTTCCCATGTTGAGCCAAAGGCTCCGGTGCTGCACGAGCAGAGCGCTCTCTTGTCTCTCCTGACCCGCTGCGCAGAAGGTCGATGAGAGAGAGAAGCAGCCTGGGGCAGAGCCAAATTAGTATTACCCGGTAATGGGATTGCGGTGAGTACTAACCTTGAATTCCCTGACCCCTGTGCCAGTCGCAATGCACAGGACCTTGCACAGATGTTTTAACTACTCCAGCACACCTACCCCACAGGTGCTTTGGGGAGCTGCCAGTGGGTCCCTTCCAATGCGCAGAGATCAGCGTTAGCTCAGCACAGGGGTAACGGACCACAGGAGTCTCTGAGCACAGGCACCCCAAAGCAGCAAACAGGGATTTGCCTCCTAGAAAGTGTAACAAAATCTGCCTGAGGTTAATGTGCTCTCATCAGGAGATTGTAGAAGTTTCTCAGGGCAGGTTATTGTTCCTCCAAAGATGACCTGAAATTACAGAGCCCTCATTTCAGAAAAGAGAGGTCTGGTTGTGCCAGAACCCCTCCCACCCCTCAGCTTCTCACAACAAGGTTCGGAGGAGCGAGGAAGGGCCAGAGGAAGACCAGCTCCAGGGATGTGTGGGGAAACCTCACCTTGCCACATCTCCCGGCACGGCACGGACACCAAGGGAGGCAGCCGACAGCCCAGGGTCTGCTTTACCCCGAGGCAGCTGTGCAGCCCCCTGCTCCCTTCCCCAGCAGGGAGGCACCGTGGACAGTCCTGCTCCCCAGGGAGAGACAGAGGGGCTTTAGGGGGACCCCAGCCAGACCCTCTGCACCTCTGGAAAAGGCCGTTGTCCTGCAGCGCTGCAGAGACCAAAACCTGTGCTTCTGGCCTCAGGGTTTACGTGGGACCAAGAGCCTTTGGGTCTTAGAGGAAGGAAAGGAGGGTGAAGATCAGTTACAAAACCTACCTGCTTCTTTGTGATTAACTTGAAGGCAGATTTTAAATCTTCATTAGAAAGACATGATATCTTACTCAATGGTGTGTGAAGCGTTGCTGGCTCAGGCTGCCTTTGCTTTGACAATCGTGAACAAACGTACCCAAATGTCAAGGTCACATTAACTTCTGCATAATTCTTGGTTTAACACCTAACTGGGATTCAGCCTGTAGGCCAATGATTGTAACGTGGGAAGATCAAACTGAAAGTCAGCTTTATTTTTATTTATTAAAGGTGAGGGGATTTTGGATCACAGACAGGTTCTTTTCTCTGTGGCTTTACGACACTGAGCACACTGTGATGCTCCTGCAGGACAGAGATGATTGCTCTGTGCTGAAATGGTGAAAGGATGACTGCTGGCCATGAATGTCACACAGCCTGACATCGTCTGCAGAAAAGCATGATTCACCTAGCTCCTGATTTTAGTGGGACTGATGTGTAAATAGAGCTCCTGTGCGTGCCTGAAAAGACTTCAAACCTACCCAGGACAGACAAAGCACAACACAGGGCACGTTTGCACGCTCTGCTAGAGGAAGGCTCCAGGAACAGTAGCAAGGAGAAGGGAGCGGGAACTGCTGAGGGAGATGAGATGAACCCTGTCAATCTAATCTTGATCTAAATCCTTCCTGTGACCCTGGGGGCAGGAGCTGGCCACACCAGCCAGGGGCTGGAGACCATTCCCAGACCCTTCGCAGACCTCTGTCCTGCCTCACCCAGCATCCCCTCTGCAGCCACAGCCAATTGTTCACATTCCAAAGACAAAAATCTCCCTTCTCCTACCAAAGAAAACACTAATTGATTAGCCACAGCTGCCACCAAACTCCTTGTGAACAAAGATGCACATTGGGGAAAATCCTTCCTGCTTCTAAAGCCGAGTCCCTAACACCAGAGGTCCGGCTGCAGTCAGTGGCTGTGTTACAAGCATGTTTATGCTTTGGTGTCTGAAATTCACCATTCTGAGGCCAATGTCAACGCTCTTGTTCATCATCACCATTGTGCTCGATGTGCTACAGCCATGCTGTGTCCAGACACACTGCACTCCAGTTTCCACCCGGGCAGAGCTGCCAAACGCCTTCCAGTGTCCCCCCCGCGGGCCAGTGGCTGAGCCAGAAACGGCCCACACCCCCGTCCAGCACTGATAGCGCTGTTTGGTTAACGCCTGTGTGGTATTTGAAAGACACAGACCATTTTCTGCGCTCAGATTCACACCCCAGCCCTTTCATGGGGATTAATCAGCTTTTGACGGTTGCAGGCAGTGCCCAGACAGGCTGCTGGTCCTTTTACGTGGGGAACGATGAGTGTGTCACCTCTTCTCCAGCATCACTGCTGCTGCAGCGGAGCCACACTACTCCCATGGCTGGGCACGCAGCAGAGCTCAGCACCACAGCATCTTGGGTGCCTTGGATGTGGGGGTCTCGTCCTGCCCAGCCCTGGAGAAGCTCTGCAGCTCCCAGCTGGTCTCTGCCACTGATAACAGGGTACAGAGCAGTGCCTCAAGCTGCCAGTGAGGCAGGAACTGGGATAAGTCATTAAGTGGAGAGGACTGGAAATCAGTTAGTGATTCCCAGGGCTGGGGCACCAAGGGATACTGATGGAGTGGAGGTACGGGGTGTTGATTGCCTTGCATCAAAGTTCATCTCAGCTGGGGTGTGGGCCTTATTTGGGGTTTGGGGCTTATTTGGGGTGCATGGAGTGGCCAGGGTTGGGGCTGGGCAGAAAAAGGCTGAAACAAGTAATGGAGAGGTGGGGGGCATGGGGATAGAGGCGCAGCGTGGAGACTGGGGGGCTGTGTTCTGCCGGGA
>NW_010116964.1:0-16701 GCF_000699245.1 Pterocles gutturalis
TAGAGCGGGAATTCGTGCCGCGGCCTCGCCTCCCGGGGGAGAGCAGCGGGTTCAGGATCTTGCAGTGCTGTGAGGAGAGGCGGAGGCGGTGTTAGGGAGGAGGCCGCGAGGAGAAGGTGCTGCGGGGCCGCCCTCAACGTGCGCGTCGGCGAGAGTAGCGCAGGGTATTTGCGGTGCTGCTGTTTTTTCTTTCCTTGTCTCGCAGGCCGTCGTACCTCCATAGTGGTGTTTTTGCGTGTAGGCCTGTCTTTGGTCCTCTTGTGTCCTCTCCTGGCTCCTCAGTGTCTAGTAACGTCCAGGAGCTGTGGACACCCTCCTCAACTCCCACTATTTTAATCTGGTGTCCCCTTGCTGCTCTTACAGATAAGGTTTTCCTTGTCTGGATGTCTGAACTCACTGAGGCAAAGGGAAAACAAATTCACCCCTCACTTGACCCAGCTTTGTTGTCTAATTCTATAGCTTGTTAGGCCTGGAACTGCCGAGAGATTTCCTGATTACGGAGTCTCCAGGCAGCTTGTAGGCTGTGAAGCACAGTGTGTGTGATTCAGTTGCTGAGAGGAGATGTGATGCTGTATGTAGCAGATAGGAGTCACGCTGCTACTGCTGTTGCCTGTTGGGGATCTTTCTGCGTTCTACCCTGCTTCCTTTCTGGAATCTCATTTTCATGAAGCTAGAAGTTGCTTGGGGTTTGGCTTTTTTAATGACCAGTGATGGGTGTCATATAAGCTTCTCTAGACTGCTTGCTTGTATGGAGTCCTGCCCTGACAAGAAAAGACAAAAATACGTGTATCTCCACCAAAAGTCATCTTTTTCTAGGATGGAAAAAGATTGCACTTGTGTTTATTCTGTCACCATTCTAATTAGGGGTTGTGTAGAGTCTGTTACAATGTCATTTGAAGGCTGTGGTGAAAAGAATGCACTGAAGAATAGTTTCATTATTGCTTTGATTTGAAGCAGATTTGAAATTACTAAGCTGTTGCAGGGGGCAGAAGTCCACCTCTGGACAGTAATATAATTGCATAACATGCACAAATGTGTCAATGGAAGGGGCTTAACCACTTCATAAATACAGCGTATAATCTTTTGAAAAACTTTATTTTATGCAGAATAATTTAATTTGCAATACTGGGGTAGTTTTCAGTGGAATATGTAGAGGAAGAATAAAAGGGCTAGCAACCATGGGGATGGTTAGTGTTTTGAGTATGGAGGGAAAAGCTTGCTTAGTGTGATGAGCAATCATCTGAAAACCTTTGTATAGGGTGGGGTAACATTTGGTACATTAACAACTATGCATGGCTTTATTTTTACTAATTCTTGTTTCTGCTAGTGGTAGGGAATTACATAGTCAGCTGTCAGGTAAAATAAATTGTGTAGATAACGGTGCTCATGTGGATAATCAAGCTAAAAGGAATAGTTCAGCTGGTACAAAAGCACTAGAAGTGACAAGCTGAAGAGGAGAAGGTGGCTTCAGCTTCAGACTGTAGATAAAATATGCAATTGTAACTATTTTTGAACTACTCTTCCCTCTCTTTTGGCAGTGTTTAGTTCAGTGCAATAAAGTTCAGTGCCGTGCTTGAGATAGTTGATTTCTGGAGACCCTGAGTAGTGTAAGTCTAATGAAAAGGGAGACATGAATGCTTACACACTCCTTACTGCCCTTGATTTAGTTTCCTTTAGTATCGGCTTTCCAGATACTTCATTAATTGAGGCCTTAACTAGGAAGCCTCATTGTTCATCAGATAATAGTGGGTTGACAAGAAATATTTGTGTGAAATTTAAAATTATTTTAACTGTTTTTCCTGGAAAAAATAAACTGCTGATGTCTCGGGATGTTACTTTTTAGAGCCTGATCCTGAAGACGAAGCAAGCTGAAAATACAAGGGACATAAAAGAACAAACAAAGTTGTAGCTTATTTTTCTGGTGGTGATTTATTTGGGAGCATTTCTTTTGGAGGATGAGTGGCATAACACTTGTACATACCATTTGGGGAAAGAATTGAAGTGTTGAAGAAGATTGTTTGTCTAAGTATTGCAGACCTTAAGGCAGAAAATCTTGGGAAAAGACAACATAAATTGGGGAAGAAAAAGAGGCAATGAAAAAAAAATCTGACTTGAAAGTTTTTTTTTGGGTTTTTTTTTTTTTTTGGTTTTTTTTTTTTTTTTTTTAGCAGCTTGGCTACTGAAGTTGGTAATTACCACATGAGTCCCTTGGTATGATTGTTTCCCATCACCTGGATGACAGAAACTTAAAAATGTTGCATGAGATCTTGGCATGCCCTGGGAAATAGTGGATAGAGCGTATTGATAAACTTTTTTAGTTTTAGAAATAGTGAAAATGGATAAAGTCAGGAAAATAAGGACCCCAGAGGCTAGATTATTTCAACCCCTTAGTTTTGACGGATAGTTCTGCCTAGTTTTATTATATATTGGTTTTGATTAAATTACTTACGTTCATGAGTTCTTTGAATTCTTTATATTAATTAGGCGTGGATTTAATGTGTTTCCTAAGTATTTTTGTACTAAAATACAGTTTTAAAATCATTGGTGTTTCTATAAAATGTAGTAATAAGAAAGTGGAGCTTGTCATTTTGAGTAGCATATAGGTCTCTACACAACTGTGATAACCTGATTTATGAAAGAATTCATTATTCTACATGAAGGGCAGCATACTTAGAAAATAGTTGTGATACCTCTTAAGAAAGTTTGAATATAGAATATATAGATGCTGGTTAAAGTTCAAGATATCACGGCTACAGAACAATGTTTTGAAAGCAAATATATGATGATAGTAGTTGGATGTAGAATTGAAGCCTTATGCTAAACAAAGTCACAGTAAACAGACAAATGTAGCATAAGTTGTTTTTCAGTTCTTTGGTAGCTTCTATGTACATACGACAATTTAGAATTATTAGAATTGAAGTATCCGCAATGTTCTGTTGAAGCTATTGCAGATATGCATGAGGAAAATAAACCTGCAGCAAATGGATGTGGCAAAATCCGAAGTGGCACTCAGAATGAGGCGGCTTTACTGGCCCTGATGGAGAAGACTGGATACAGCATGGTTCAAGAAAATGGGCAAAGAAAATTTGGTGGTCCTCCACCAGGTAAGCATTTATTTGAGATTACGAACTTGGAGTTTATTTTCCATAAGGAGACCTATGCTGAATCAGACTGAAAATTTGTGTAGCCCCATGTCCTGTATCTTGACAGTGGCCAGCAGTATATGCTTAGGGAAGAGTGTAAGAAACACAACACATACAGGGTCTTGATATGCTTTACAGTTTCCAGCAGATCTCCTGTGGTAGACTATGTTGAACATTTGTTCTTGGTGGATTTAAGAAGTCACAGCTTTAAAAGCACCTGAAGTTGACAGGTAGCAATACAAATATGGAACTGAAAATACCAGTTGTGTTCCATGCGACTGAGAACGTGCGTGAAAACGTTTAGTGGCACAGAAAGGAAAACCAAGTTGGTAATTGCAGGAATAACCTACTTTATTTCTTGTCTTACCACTTGCATTGGCCAAAGCATTTTTTTTACAAACCTCTGTTTCTCTGGGATTGTAACAGTGAAGATAATCTAACTATTTTTGTTCTCAGAGTTGACTAATTTGTTCTCCATGTCTAACATAACCTACCCCCCCTCTTCATTCTGAGAAGAAAAAACGATATGTGCTGAGCTTCTGGAGCTTTTATTATTCATTGGATGTGTTTTTAACAGTGAAGCACAGTACTCAGAGTTTATTATTCATGTGTTATTAATCTTTCACTTAATACGCTGGAAAACATAAACTGTTGAGTGTGCATCCATGTGTAAATAGAAAATAACCGTTGATAAAAATCCCACAGAATAACAGAGATTGTTTTGATGCTGTAAAAACTACAGTCATCATCTTGGTTAATTTATGGTGGTTTGGGTTTTATTGTCACACTGCAAACAGGATACTTAAGTACTAGAACTGGGAAGTTATTGCTTCGGTGGAAAACAAACTTTGTCACTACAGTGGTTTTGCTATTTGTCCAATTATATTTCCACTGAAGTTAGTGACGAAAGAAAGAGTAGAATTAAGTCCTGCAAGTATATGGAATACGTCCATTGCAATTTGGAAACTGGCTATTTGATTTAGTAAACACTTTCCAGGATATTACTGGATTGGAAGACTTAATTTTTCCTTCTGTATTAAATGCTATTTCAAAAACATGTCTGATACTGTGGTAAGTAATTTAGTAATAATAAATCTCTTGAAATAGCCCTATCCCCTGCTAAAATAATTTTGCTGAAACTGCTGCTGCAGATTTGGTTCATAGAAAATGAGGAACACTCACAGGTAGTGCACGGAAAAGCCTTTTAGGGCTGATAAAGGGTGTTTTTGTTTGAAGCTGCTGCAAGATCATTCAGCTTTAATCCATGCTTATACAAATGCTGGAAACTAGTGGGTTTATCTTGTGCTGCAAAGGCTGAAAGTTTGTGAAATAAGTGGATAAAACCCAAATGATTGAATTTGTTATTGCTTTGATGGAAGACACTTTAACAGAGGAAGAGTAATAGTGCACTAGATATGTATTTTTTTCCTCATTATCTTTTTTTTTTTGTCATTATTCTCCTATGCAAGAGTTAAAATTTATGTTGGTTTTTTTTTTCCCCTAACAAAATGTCATTTTGTTCTTCTCAAGAATACATTAAGAAAATAAGTGGCTTCTAGATCATTTAGTTTGAAGTTCTGTGTATCTTACACATTTACTTCCTACTTGGTTATTGTGTTGAGCCTGATGACTTTTTTTTTTTTTGGCTAAGACACATTTTCAGAAAAGTACCTGGGTTTGATTTTGAGAACGCTGAAAGGTGGGATTATCTAATCCTACACTTAGCTTGCTAAAATGGTTAGCATCTTTCCTGGTGAATTTTGAGTTTTTATTTCTAGTCTGAAATAGTTTTTTCGAATTTTCCGGATTAAATACCTAGTACTTATAATACTCTGTAGTAACGCTGGGCCAGTTACCTTTATCTTAACATTTCTTGTTATTCTGATGAAATGAATCAAATGCCTTAAATTTTCATGAAGCATTTCTTTTATTTTAAATAATTTTTTCCAGTGTTGTCATTGACATCAGCAGTGTACAAGAATTTTACCCCTACTCCTGCCTGTATCACATGGAGTACAGTAACTCTTCTTTTTGAGTCAGATTATGCACTTACACAAGCAGAAAGAAGGAAAATTCTTTGTGCTGCTCTCTCAGTTCATTCTCACTTGTGGGCTGTGATCCCATATCTTTCTAATCATGTTTGTAAGCATGAACTGTATTCCTCATTGCTGTATGTAATTTAAGATATAACTGCATCAAAATTATTTATCTTTGGAAGTTTTTCCTGTCTAAAATTATGTACATACTTTTAGTAGCTTGTACAAAATAGCCAAAGGAAGACCTGTGAAATTATTTTGAAAATGGCATCGGGAAAAGAACTGCAGGGCATCACTGACTATTTCCTGAGAGCTTGGCTTGTTCTTAAATTACTTAATACATTTCTTACATTATAATTTTTAATTAGAACATTAGGCAGTATTAAGTGTATTTGTTTGGCAGAGTTACTTTTATTAATGGAATTTGTTAATCTTTTCTGAAACTAGATGTGTTTGACAAGTTATATGTTCCATGGATCTGTTCATTGGCATTAGATACCTGGCCTTTATATCTTCATGTATTTTCATACTTGCTTAGTTACTGTAAATAGGTTTTTAGGCCAGGTGAGACTTGAATGCTTGAGATGGTTTGTAAGAAATTTCTGTAACTGTTTGTAAATGAAGAGTTTCACTGTGAATTTTGCTTGTTTAAAATGTGGTTTATATAAGCTTGTGTTCATGCCAAAGGAGGTAGTCTGTCAGCTCTGTTTTCCTGTTACCATCTTGTTTATCTGACTGCATGTTATCCAGAGAAAGCAGCTGATCTGGCTCAAAATTACCCTACAAAAATTAAATTTTTTTTCCACAGTTGGCTGCATCACAGTTCCTGTTCAATTTATGCCACTTATGGAAAATGTATCTGTTGGCTAAAAAACCCCAAAACAATCCAAAACCCCCACAAAACCCCTTAACCAACAAAAAAGGTTAAGACAGTGACTTTTCATTGCTTTGTTTGGGTCCTCTGCTTAGATTGCTGCAGACATACTGATGTAATTGGGTATGTAAGTCATTAGAATTACATGGAAGAAAATGTGAGATGGCACGGATTTCACTAACAGTGGGAGGATTATAATTGTAATGTTGATTGAAGTTTGATTACTTGAACTGCTGCAAAAAAGGAATCCCATAATCTATCGCCCAGTGATGAATCTAGTACCAATTCAAGGAAACTTTCTGGTCAGTTGATAACTACTTGAGGAATGGTGCTTTTGGTTAACTGTTTCCATGTTTGCTCTGCTAAATACATGTTGCTCATTGGAAAATGTGTCATGACCAGGTTTTCTTTAAGTCAGCAGCCATAACTTACTTCCAGTTGACAGTAATGTGCTGTAATGCTAAGTTAGTATGCAGCTTTGAAATTAGAAGGGGGGCTTTTTGAATGGCAGAAGGCTTTTGCTTAATGAGAATCACTGTTTAATAAGTTAACCAAGCTGAGGATGATGGTAAAAGTTTGTCTAGTTAATAAATGAACATTATTGTTTAATTTCATGACTTCCCAAGCATGTCCTCCTCCCTTTTTTCCTGATTAAGGGGTGCAGTTGCTTTTGTCTTTGGAGCTCCTAAATGGTGTACTGTTGGTTAATGCTTTTTTATGTGGGCAACTGACTGGCACAATGTGACTGATGGCAGTACTAGCCTGCACACTTTGTTACTTGCCATGGCCTGCAGACTTCAGCTGAAGTGGTGATAAACGTTTATAAAGCTGAAAATGATAAAGATGTTGAATGCTGTGTGGAACAGAGCCAAACTTTTTACTAGATGAGCCATGTCAGCAAGGCTCCAAATGCATGTCAGTTCTAATGTCTTGGTAGCTTCCCTGTGTACCATGTAGTTCTTAGTGTACAGCTTGTAGATGAAAATGTATTTTCTGTGAGAAGGCAAAAATTTTGCAATGCTGTTAAAAATATTTTTCATTATTAAATTACATGATCTTTGATGATATTTACATGAAGGAAAAAGTTTTAATTACAAAATCACATAAATATAATTTATTCTGAACTTCAGGCCAAAGTATTTGATTATCTTCCTGTTTTATCTTGTAAAAAGTAAGGGTTTTTTCACCTTCTATCTGTATGCTTTGTCATTTCATACTAGTACTTATCAATTTCTGTTCCTTTTTTCTGCCAGCTCTGTACTCCTTGCTTGCTTTCCTGTGTAGAACCTTTCTTGTCAAAACTTTAGAAAAAGCCGTTAGTTATGATTTAACTATTTGTCTGCCTTTGAAACTTCTACCTGATTTGTTTGTCTAATTTGGTTTAAAAAAAAACCCAAACAAAAACCAACAAAACTTTAAAAAAAATCATATTTTGAGAAAATGGAGTGCCATATTTGTAGACCATAACTCTATATTTTTAAATGGACATATATGCATGTCCTTGGCTTAAGGACAGAAGCACGGATCTTGTAACTTTCAGGTGTGAACTGGGGCCCTGCTTGTTCTGTGGGGTTTTTAAATTTTTTTTTTTCCCCTACCATCCAGCTCCAGCCCATGAAAACTGTGGTCTGTTTTTAGAGGAAAAGTATTCAGTCTTTTTGGCTATTGAAAAAAGGATGGCTCCATATCCTACCTTCCTTAGGGAGTTTGATTTTAGTGAATGAATGGAAAATGTGGAAACAATGTTTAGACGTTTTGAATGATGCTAAAAAAGAAAAAAAAATACTGCTCTGGGGACCCTAAACAAAATTTCTTAAAGTATGCACAAGAAGTGCAGAAAAAACATTTGCAACTTTAAAATGCTAGAGTAGAAAATACAACTTAAGTTCTTTCTCAGTTATCACCTATCAGTTGTATTCATAACTGACATAATTTCAGGGGGCAAAAAATGATTGAAGTGTAGACTCTTACAGCAAAGCTATCAGTGTTTTGAATAATGCTAGGTTCAGTGGGTTGTTATACAGATTCCAGTGGAAAAAAACAGAAGATGGAATTAAAGTAATCCAAATTGTGGGCTTATGACTTTCTTTTATTTAAACAGAACAAAAATAAGAATTAAATAATGGATGAGAATATGCTATTTTTAAATTTAGACTAAAAATAAATAACTCACTCCCACCTCTAAATTATGGCGGGGGGGAAGTGTGCCTCATTTGTACTAAGATTGTTATTGGATTATTCCTTTTAAGGTTGGGAAGGTCCTCCACCACCTCGTGGATGTGAAGTTTTTGTGGGTAAGATTCCTCGTGATATGTATGAAGATGAATTAGTTCCTGTTTTTGAGAGAGCTGGGAAGATCTATGAGTTCAGACTGATGATGGAATTCAGCGGTGAGAATCGAGGCTATGCTTTTGTTATGTACACCACAAAAGAGGAAGCCCAGCTTGCCATCAAGATTCTTAACAATTACGAAATTCGTCCAGGGAAATTTATTGGTGTCTGCGTAAGCTTGGACAACTGCAGACTATTTATTGGAGCAATTCCAAAAGAAAAGAAAAAAGAAGACATACTGAATGAAATGAAAAAAGTTACAGAAGGTGTTGTGGATGTCATTGTTTATCCAAATGCCACTGACAAAACTAAAAATCGTGGCTTTGCTTTTGTAGAATATGAGTCGCACAGAGCCGCTGCAGTGGCTAGACGGCGGCTAATCCCAGGTAAACCTATTTGTAATTAAATTGAGTTTTTAGGGGAGTATGTGTCTCCATTTTGTGGGAGGTGGGGTGGTGGATCATCCCTGTTTTCCTTTCTTTAAGGTAGTTTGAGTGTTCCAAAACTGCAGTAGTGCCTTTCAGCTGAAGAGGTCTTTGGGGGGTTTTTTGGTTGGTGAATCAGGGATGGGGTTTTTGTATTTTTTATTTTGTTTTGTTTGATATTTTTGTTTTAAAGCTGAAATGTAAGCAGTTCTGAGAATGAAAGAGCAGATACCTGTTTCATAAACACAGGTTACTGTAATTTACACCAAGATACGTATTTGCTCAGGCACGCATCTAGTTTTCATGTGCATGCACTTGTCCCTGCACATGAATTCTCTTAAAGCTGAGCTTAAAAAATACAGTGCTTGGAATGTGTCCCTTATTTTCTTTGAGTGTCATGAGTGATATTATTGATGTTGTGTATTTTAAAAACATTTGAGAGTAGGTCTTTAATCTTTTACTAGAAAATAATTTTAAGAATTTAACAAGTAGAAGATGACTTTTTCTTTGCATGTTATTTTATACCTTTTGAGGGAGACAAAGTAGAAGGGGTTAAATATACTGAAAGAGAAGGGAGTAGGTAAAGGTACAGTTAAAAAGGGAAATTCTAGAACAGAAAGGAAGAGAAATTAAATGGGAAGGAAATTAAACAAGATAGTTGGAGAAGCAAAGTCATTTGAACAGATAATATAGCATTGGCCTTGCTGAAATGAATGACAAAACTCCCTGTATTTGTTAAAGCTAAGATGTAGGCAAGTCTTGTGTTAATTGCTGACAGTGTTAGGAAGGAGTGTTACCTAAGACTTATATAGGCCTTGCAAAGTAATGGGAGAAATATGGCCAGATCACTGAATGTAAAATAAACTAGTTGTGTGATCTGCAAAATGTTGGCTTGAAATGAGTAACAAGGTGGACTGGTTTTTAGTTTTTGGATTTGGTGTCTGTTGCAACATGGAGTAAGGCTTGTGCTAATGTATATACATTTAGATGACTTTTTCCAGGTGTTGACCTTACTTTTTAAAGTGGTAATATTGTTGAAGAGGCTGTGTTTACTAACTGGTAAAATAGCATGTTGCTTTATATACACATGTATACGCCTGTCAAAAAATCACGAAGTCAGTGTTTTGACAGCTTATGGTACCTAATGAGCCCAAAGGGTACAGATAGAACACTGATTTTTTGTGGAATCTTATTTTCTTTAATAATTTCAAGTAGCATTATTTTACATATTTTGCTGAAGTAGATGCAGGCAACAAAACCCAATTTCATGCGGCATGCTTCATGTTTGCTTTTTGTAGAGGTAGTTGATAAGAATTATTTTGTTTTCCTTTGCATATTTCTAATTGATATAGTGTTTCTTTGCTGTAGGAACATTCCAACTGTGGGGCCACACTATTCAAGTTGACTGGGCAGACCCGGAAAAAGAAGTTGATGAAGAAACAATGCAGAGAGTTAAAGTATTATATGTAAGAAATTTAATGATATCTACTACGGAGGACACAATTAAAGCTGAATTCAACAAGTTCAAGCCAGGAGTAGTTGAACGTGTAAAGAAGCTAAGAGACTATGCTTTTGTTCATTTTTTCCATCGAGAAGATGCAGTTGCTGCTATGTCTGTAATGAATGGAAAGTGCATTGATGGAGCTAGTGTTGAGGTAACACTGGCAAAGCCAGTCAACAAAGAAGGTACTTGGAAGCAACATTTTAATGGTCAGACAAGTCCTGGTTCTGAAAATCTTTTAGGGTTTCCTGTCAAACCAGCAAGTCTTTCAGTTCGTCTTAATGGTCAGCACAGTCCAGGTCCGCCTGAAGCTGAAAGATGTACATACCCTTTTTTTCCAGGAATAAAGCTTACTCCAGTTAGCATGTATTCTTTAAAATCTAGTCACTTCAGTTCTGCGGCAATGCGTCTGGATTATTTTTGCAACAAAAACAACTGGGCACCACCAGAATACTACTTGTATTCAACCACAAGTCAGGATGGGAAAGTACTCTTGGTGTACAAGGTGCTTATTCCTACAATTGCAGATGGTTCCCAGAGTTATTTCATGCCAGACAAACTCTGTACAACAGTAGAAGCTGCAAAGGAATTGGCAGCACAGTTCGCACTTCTACATCTAGGTAAGCATAAACGCATTCAATTAATTCTTAAAAACTGAAGCTAGAAAAGTTGAATTTTTTCTTTGTGTATGTATGTATCTTGGCTTGTGTGTATATTCTTAGATAAAGTGTAAGTTAGCTACAGAAAAATTGTTTCTCATATAGTGAGCTGAGCCTGGACCATCAGGTGAGAGCACTGAAGAAACACTGTGTGAACATCTATACAGTGCAGTGCCAGGGTCATTTTTGCTTGCATTTACCATAATGATTTCTAAAGAAGAACTAGATAACGTGTTCAAGTGACTTAGGTATAAGCTCATCTGTGTGATGATTATGGTGCTGAAAATTTATTTGGAAAGCTGTGGTCTTGATTTATTATCAATAGGGAAAATGGAAGTGGTAGATCAATATTCAGATAAGTAAATAGGTTTGTGAAGCTTTTTGGATTCCTCTGTATAGACATTCTTAAGATTGTAGCAGAGTATCATCACATGGCTCTATGTGTATTATCTTTAGGTAGCAGTGCTGTCATTTAGTGTTCTTTCTTTTTTATTTAACTAGAAAATGGGAGAAAAGAGGGATACAGTTATTCTTAATTACTTTCTAAGTCTAGCATCTTCATTTGTATATATTCAATTTTTTGAAATTAGAACACAACTACTAGAAAAGGGAAGTATTTATATTAGAAAAAGCTATGGTAAAATCTGTTGTTAATAACTAAGAAAACAGGTCACTGCAGTTCTGACAGTGTTATCCCTGTTGCTCTATAAAGTGAAATTCAGAAATAATACAAAATGTAACACTTTTGCCACCTTGTTCCTGCCCAGCATTTTTCAGAACATCCAGTACACAGCATTCACAACACAGAACTGATTCTAGTTCCAGGTTGTTTCATTAGTAATTGTAGTCATCATCTGATCAAACTTCATTCTCTTTGGTAGTCAGATTTGAAGGTTGTTATAGAGCCATACCGTAATGGTTTGAAAACACCTCATACATCCAGGCAAAGCTTTGTCTAATTTATTCTACTTGTTCGTTTGAACAGTTCCTCTTCTGCTTAGTTAGCTCTTTTTCTCTTTCTGGCCTTTACATCTTGATATATTTGAAGATGAGATATGACTGATCTTTGTAATTTTGAAAGTATGTGAACCATCACGTAATTTCTCTGATCTGCTGAGTAATGTTCTTGTGTATTTGTTGCATGGTTTCTTCCAGCGTGACTAGATCAGTAGGTGCTGTATCATGAAGTGAGTTCTTGCTAGTGTTTTGTAGAACAACATAAATATTTTTCTGTCATTACAAAACAATGTTTCTAATGAATCCCAGAGCCAGAGGTTTGTTGTTTTGGGTTGTTTTTATTTTGTTTTGTTTTGTTTAGTTTTGTTTTGTTCTGTTTTGTTTTTTTTCTTTCTTTCTTTCTGTGAAGAATTACATTGGAGATGGTAGGCTTGTTCAGATAATACAACCTAGTTACTTGTCTAATTGTATGTAGAAAGTGGGGCTTTTTTGGGTGCAGATTTTGGGGTTTTTGTGTGTATTTGTTGTTGTTTGTTTTGTTTCGTTGGTTTGAGGTTTTTTTAATTCAGAATTGGAGCAATGCCAGAGTTGTTTGAGAGGGAGTGTTTTAGTTTTTGGAGTGGTAGGCAAGTTTTTTTTCAAGTTTCTTGTAATATCTAGGAAGTTGAAACAATTTGTGCTTCAATGACTATTATTTCCATTTATTAATAGACTGCTGTGTTTTTTCACATTCTAGTTTAGACTATGAGCCTTCTTAAGCCATGGACTTCCAGGTTTGAAAGGAGTGGTGTTCTCTTTGGATAATGCCTGCTGTGTGTGGGGCAGTGTCTGAGGCATCAGACTTGGTGATCCTGTATAGTGCAGTTCTGGACAGAAGCACAATGAGATCATACAATACAGTAAATAATCCTTTTTTTGATCAGCTGTACATGCATACAGGGCCCAGGACTGCATCCACAAGATTTAAAGCTTGATTCTGCTTTAGGAATATAAGGAAGAGAAATTAAAACAGATAAAGAAGTGTTTTAAAATGCTTTTATTAATCATTTTGGACCAGTGAAACTAAATTTTCAGGGAAACAGAAGCAGAAATAGTAACTGAAAGGTTAAGTGAAATGCTATGTTAGTGATGACTGATTCTGTTCCTGAGAAATGCTTTAAGAAAGACTTTTCTGTTCCCCTCTGTTCTGTGCCCCTCCCTTTTTTTTTTCTTCTTTGTTTTTTCTCACCTGTTCTAGTTTTGGTGGATTGGAAAAGCTACTGCCAATAGCAAACTGTTAAAATAGTGTTGCCATCTTTCTCTTCCTCATACTGCTACTTAGCACTTGTTCTGGAAGTCTCTTGATACTTAGACTGTAGTGAGATTTTTCTTTTGGATGTGCCTAGTAGCAGACATTTCAGGCTTGACTGTGATGCCTTTTTTTACAGTGCATGACTGAAATGTAAACAAGCTTTTTCTGCTTGCTTAGAATATTGCTTCTCCTTGGTTTTGCATACCCGAAAGGTCTTGGAGGAAGAAGAGTCTCCAAAATACAAAGCCTTACACATTGTCTCCACTTCAGCAGTGATATGGTTGGTTTGTGTTAATAGGGCATCTCCAGAAGGTGATACTTTCAGATGGTCAAAGTGATGAGAATTATTTATTTTTAATAATAAAAGGGCTAAGTTTCTGTGCCTGGTTTTGTACACTCACCGGGCAGCATTTTACTGATTGAGTGTTTTCCGTTGTTTTTGTAGCTATGAAAATTAGGGCAATACCTTTATAACTTGTGTAATCCTGAACACAAAAGATGAAAAAGATGCTAAACTCAAAATAGTGGTATGAGGCTCTCTCTTCTTTAAAGAAGAAGGAAGACAGCTTCAGGTTTTATGGTTGACCATGCATGCCTACCCATTTTGTAGCTTACAGGTAGCATTATCTAAAGATATTTTCTCTCGCATACTTCTTCAGGAAAGAATCACCAGAACAACTAAAAAAAATTAGACTAAGAATGATTATTCACAGCTGTGGTCCAATTCAGAATGCAAACTAATTTTAAAGAATGAAGAAAGTATATGCTGAGATTATCTCCAATTACAGTTACAAGTGCTAAAAGCAAAACAAGGTGAATTTAAGTCTTTTAAAGCTTTTTAGCACTTCAGTGTGCTGTATGATCACAATTAATGTGAATTCTTACTTAGTAGAATTTCCAAATCCCACGTTTGGTTTTTAAAAAGTGTTCCCTTAATGGCCTAGTGCTGGTAATGCTGTCTTGTTATCTTTGAACTATAAAATTTTTGCTTTTGATTGCCTCTCTGCATTCTTGTTTCTGAGGATTTGGCCCCACACAGAGCATGGAGAGCCGTATTTCAATGCAGACATACATGGCTGACTTTCGAAAGATACACGTCTTCCATGTTGATTAAAAACCCTCTTTTGATGTTGGCATTGTCATGATACTGAAACATAGCCCTAAGGAGTCTAGAAATAGAATTTCTTTTTTCTATCTAATCTACAGAAGTTGGTTTTGTTCCAACTTAATTTATACACTATGTTGAAAGAAACATCTGTCCTATTTTTTTTGTTGTTGTATGGTTTGGCATGCTGTGTGATGCTGCATGCATGCATGTGTTGTGTGGTTTGGTGTGTTGGCTTCTTTTTATAAGTAGCAGTGATTTTGAGAAAAGTCTGACTTTCTTCTTGGAAGCAGCTTACTATAAGCATGAGTGTACAAGGATGACACAGAATAATTCCTTCTGGTAAGTCATGTCTCTTACAGGAACTTAATTTTTTTGCTCAATTAATTTTTGATGACATGTACAGTTTTTTTTTTTCTTTTTAAAGCATAGAAGCAGCCTAAGGTAAGTGAATAAGAAAGGGCTGCTTTGATAGAATTTTAAACTTGGACTATTATGATTAATAATCTCAAAGCACTCGGCTCTTTTTTTGGTGATGTGTATTTCTGTAATTACTATCACATAACAGAATACTTGGTTGTTTCTTCATATGGTAATCCTGAACAGACAGCAGTACAACAATTAACCACTTGGTGTCACCTGAGTATTTTGAAAACTCTGCTTGGAGAAAATACAGAAGGCTATGATTTCCCAGAAAGAGGAATAAGCTGTAGTTTAATGTTACTAGATAAATCATGAACAGATCAAGGGAGTGAAGAAACTCAGGCTTGTTTAAATATATGTCAGTTGCATGTCTGGATGTCCATTTGTGAAAAGGGGAGCAGAGCTACCTGTTGAAGTTCCAGAAGGTGGGTGTTTTGGGGTGGGGGTGGAACAGAATAGGAAAAAACTTGAATGCCCTGCAGAAGAAGTTAATACCTTTTTCCATTAATTTGAATCTCATTTCAACAGAAATAAGTCTGTCTTTAGAAGTTACGCAGCACCTTAGTGTTGTCTGCAAAATGGTGCTTGGCTGTTAAATGCGTTATCCAGTTAGAAAAACATGTAAGACTTCCTACTCTTGCTTGTCTGGGAGGCTGACTAGATGTGAGGCAGCTCCAATAAGGAGACTGTATAGTTGTGATAATTAATACAGACTCTATATTCCACCTCTGGTCCAGAAGCAGTGTTAGTGCAGAGTCAATCCCGAAATAGGAGGCATTATTTATCAGATTATTATCATTATTAGATCCTTTGCATCAATAATATAGCTTTGTAGCTTATGGAGTCAAGCTGGCTCATCCAGATGACTTTGAAGGATAGGCAGAAGAGGACTTGAAGTTGCATTAACACCCTTTGTAGCAAAGGCTGAGTCCTGGTGAGCTCTCTCTGTACTGAGTCTGACTTGAGGGTAATGGGGAAGAAGGGAAGTTTGGGTGAAGTTTCCTCAGTTGCGGGAATCGGACAGATTTTAGAGATGTATTCCACAGCAGGGTATTTGTTGTTCACTCACACATGCTGTTCCATGTGGCATCCCACTGAGACACAATAAGAATTTTTAAGCAGAAGAAAGTATTTAAAAGTATTTAACAGAAAGTATTTAAAAGAAAAATGTACCGATAAATTGCTTACTCAAGGAAAATAATTTTAATAACCTAGCACATAAATAACAGTTTAATTCCAGTTCACCACACAGAATGTATATAGTAAATGGTACTGAAACAGGTGGAGCAAGCATTATATCTTAGTACTATAGAATTCACTTGTTTAAGCGTCTTAAATACTGCATGCAGTTGCAATTTACAAGTCAAGGATAAAACTTGTATAAACTAGCTCAAGACTCTGTAGTCAGCAGCTCAGCCTTGGAACAAACTTATCAGTAGGCTGCTGTCCTAGCTTTTGGATGTTATACTTCAAGTGAAATGTTTTTATTTTACTGTTTCATTGTAATGCTTTTTTCTTTTCAACACTGCCTTGGTTTGTTTTATCGAAACTAACTATGCTACTGTTGGAACAAACAACAGCATGGCACAAAATGTAAGGTGTTTAAAAAAAAATACAGAAATTGCTGGCTTTGTTTAGCAAATACAGATGATAAGTTTTGATTGGTGGGGGTTTTTTTGTGATTTTATTAGAAAGGCTCAGAATGTAGTATAAGGTGTTCCTTAATGTGAATTTGGAAGTCAAAGATTTACCAGATGACTTATACATAA
This sequence comes from Pterocles gutturalis, assembly GCF_000699245.1. NCBI lineage: Eukaryota > Metazoa > Chordata > Aves > Pterocliformes > Pteroclidae > Pterocles > Pterocles gutturalis. The sequence goes on from NW_010116964.1 coordinate 16,515, forward strand.
TGGTTTTTATCACAGCACCTGAGCAAGCATATATTACTTTGCTGCCCCTGAATGCAGCATAATGGGATAGTAGAGGTGAGTGAACCTCCTGTGATTGTGTTTGGTGCAGGCTTTTGCCCCCTGAAACATGTCTTAGCTGCACTGCTTGGGCTGTTGGTTAGCAAAGTTAGTTTCAAGGTTATTTCCC